>NC_139803.1:15357326-15440137 GCF_963457635.1 Microchirus variegatus
CAGAAAACCAAATATAATTTGTGGTGACCAGAGCCATTAGCAATGGATGGATCATCTGCCATAATTACACTGGTTTCATAAACGGGAAGATTCATTTAAAAGTCTCAATATGTGACAAAGTATCAGAGGAGTTTCTTCAGAGGAGATATTTTCTGACAGTTGCTGTCAGACTGGACCACCGTGACGAGATAAGGAGAAAGCATGAGGAGTCGATAACAGCTGATCTCGGGTTGAAACAGTATCTTGCATAATATCACTTGATCTGATAATGATAAACCACTGAGGCGAAATGAGTGGACAGTGTAATCACGCAAGACTGATAAATATTAGAAATACCTCAAGTCAAGATCTAGGAAGGTTGAATTGTACATGTCAAACAAGACATCATGACACATCTCCCTTAGTCTACCCAGTCACTGAAAAAAAACACACAAGTTCACAACAATTACTGTAATTTACTACTTCAAAGTAGAAGGGCAACTTGTATTTTTACTGACAAAAAACCACATGCACAATTATTTCAAGGTGAAACCTGCTCAGCAAAAAAAAAATGGTGAAACAAAACCAATAATTACTCTGTACAACCCTTCTATGTACCATAACAGTCAGGGAAAATACCTTCCATGTACACATTCATAGCATGAACATGTAACTTGTCCAGTTCGGTTTCGCCACAACCACAAATTGCCTCAGATTATGGAGGGAAATCCAAGCAAACCAGGCCTGACCAGTCTTTGACCTTAAATGCATGTTGTTCTGGAGAATACGGAGCATATGAGAGGGGAAACGTAATGTACCATCTGGGTATACAGAGTGAAAACACTGTCACTGCCATTTATACAGACATTAAAAAAAGATCAGTGATGAGAGGGGAAAGTACAGTCCTAAAAAGACTACAAAGCGTATTATAAAAGTTCAAACATTGCAATGAAAAAACTTCAAAACCAAAACCCTCACACATACGAGCAGCATAACAGTGTTAAAGCATAAAAACATCCACTTTTCATTTAGTTTCTCAGTTTTGTGAAACCTTGCGTATACTGATCCTTCACAGTACTCCACAGGTCGTCTGTCAGAAATGTAAGAATGCGAGAAACCTGCCAGAAATATCAGCAGCAGACGTTCCTTGAAGAACATTTCTTCCTAATGTTTCCCAATTTCAGCCGACACACAGTCGACAATCGCAATCGGAAAAACACCCCAAACTATTTTGCCTGTTAAAAAGTCAAACAATGACTGATGATAAAAAAGCATGTCATTATCATCCGAGGACTTACAGTGCAGAGTAATGACAGAGTGGATGAAAACAAACAAAAACAACAGCAGTGAAGTTGACTCACGTGTTAGGACGCTGTCCTAGAGCCTGCCCTCTTCAGTTCCCTGAAGCACAAATGACTAAAAATATTCAACCTTTGTCGAGCTCCGTGGGGAGATCCACAGAGGGCACAAATGATCAGAGGCAACAGCCGTCTGTCTCTCTGCAGCAGTTAAGATGAGGAAGTACTGACTGCAGGCTGCCAACCGCTGTGCCGCGAGTATGCAGTTGCCTCTTTCACTCTCTCATGCAAAGAGGAAGGGAGCAACAGAATCTCAGTCATGGGTATGCTTTTTTTTCCCCTCTCAGTTTTTCCAGACACTTTATTACTTGTGAAGAAATGACAGCGAGAAAGTGAGGAGGAGGACTATTCAAAATATGGATTATTGTTTCTACTACGGATGATCTCTGAGTGACATGTTTCCTGCCCTTTGTTAAGTGGTTTGCAATTTGAATTAACCTGGAACAGTGTGTGTGTGTGTGTGGTTGCCTGGTTTATTTTGAAAAATGAAAATAAAAAAATGATGTAGGACAATGTTAATGAGTTGTTTATTTCCAGATGACCTGTGGGCCCTTTGTGCTGCCACCAACACTGACAAAGCCAGCCTTTGTCCCAGACACACTTCATAATGTGAGGGTGGATGCTTTGAGGAGGGGGGTCTCTATTGTTTCTTCTCCAATGCCGCTCGGATTCCGATTCAATTCCAACAACGTACGGCATGCCAAGGCTATAGAGCCTGTGGGTAGAGAGTGTTCTGCACTCTGGCCTGCGATGAAACATGCTTCAGTTTGTGGCAAGTGGTAAACTGAGGAACTTGGTCTGACCACACCCCTACACCACCACAAAACTGCCTTTTAAAAAGGGCGCTGCAAAGGGTTGAGAAACGGTCGATAAAGTTTTTTCAAGCACTTTTCAAATCACACTGCTAAATATTTCTGAGTGTGATTTGATGTCTTTGACTACTTAGATGCTGCAGAAGGCAGTAGCTTTGCATCTCTACAGACGCCATCCTAACAAGCGCAAAACATCACAAGTTAATTGTCAACGATCACAAAACTGTGCAGTTTTAACAATCACAAAGTACTCATTTGACTTTACTAGAAATAATACATAGTTAAATGCATCATACTATAACAAACCCCTTAAGGGCAGATGTTGAGGCATTTTACTTGAAGACTCACCACTATGAGGTTTATGTTGGATGAAACTTCAATTAGAGGGCAACATTAAAGCTGGAGTTGTGATCTGTTTTTGAAACACTTTATTTAGCTTTTCTTTTATTTCACATCCAGATAGTAGTCTGGAAAACGAAGCTTGCACTAGCAGGCTATACACTGTCTGCAACTCATGCAGCAGATATATCTCAAATCCTCTTCTGGGCCTTCTCATCAAAGCACTTCCCTCAAAATAAACAGAGCACAAAGCAGAGCGGAGGAGATAATATTATATAATATTGGAATGAACTACTCAGGTAGACGGGTTGGTGAGATTCAATCTGTTTAGTCTGTATTGCTAATAAGGCTGAATATACCAGACATTTTCCAGACAGAAATTTATTTATTGATGGGTATTAGGATGTAAAATTCAACAAAAAATAAGTATTTCAGAAATCCATTCAATATAGAATAGTTAACTGAATGTCAATGTACTTAACTTTTGTGTCAGATATTTGACTAGAGAGGTAAAAACAGATATTTGGTGTCATCCCACTGGATGCTTTATCATGTCAACATATTTCTCTAAATGTGACATAAAAGAAAAGGCCACAAGAGGAGCACATCTTAAAATGTGTTTCTTTTAAAAAAAAAATATTGCTTCCTGATGAATGGTGTGGACAGCCTTTTACTTCCTGAGGTGTCACTAGCTGAGTTTCACCAAAACAGTGCAAGTGCCCAAGTTAGCCTTTGTACTGAGTCACTAATGCAGTAGGTCTGCAAAACCTAATCCATTAATCAATGACTTAATTAATCAGCAATTATATATAAAGTTATATATAAATTAAAACAATTTTCTTTGATTTAATGTGAGTGTGTTTGGTTTCTTTGTTCCTCAATGGCAAAAAAAAAAAGAGAATACATTGTCATTTTGAGGTTTGGGAAATAACAGGAACACTTGCAGCTATGTAGTATAACAGAAAATAAATAAATAAAATAAAAATGTATGAAACTTAATCGCTTTCCAATAAGTGGCAGTAGTATAATAAGAACAATGACAACAGTCCCAATATGTCCAAATATAGAGCACATATTTGGTGGGAAAGCAAAGAACCACTTCACTTCATGTCCAACTCATTTACTCACACTCACCACAATGACCGACCAGTAATTAAGCTGTAAAAATAGCCAACCTATGGATGAAGACATCTCTAAGAATTTCCGACAGGAATAATCTACTACGGCACTGCCAGGACCTGTGCCATAAATGACATCTAAACACTTCTAAAACTGGCCAAAGAGGAAATGGGAAACAACAGATTCTTGAGAGTATGAAAGAGACCAAGCATTAATAAATAATGCTGGAACATAAAGTGGCTGGATTCTCTCTAGGTGAAATATGTCTCAGGAGGTTCCTGTGATTGTGTGTTACGAGAGACTCCTGGGACAAAAACCATCGCCTAAATGCTGCCTGCTTCTCATTCCCCGCCTTTTCCCTCCATCTGTCCACAGGAAAGAGAGTTGACTCACGCTCTCCACACAGACACAACAAAAGTGCAGCAATGGTGAGTCAGTTTATCATGTGGTTAGAGATACTGCTCTGGATCTGCCACGCTCACTAGAAGCTTTACTCTCATTATTGATCTAAATGTGGAGACAAATAAAAATTACACTGGAATTTAATTAAATATGAACATCCATCAATGTTCTTAAGAGATTTTAATTAAAACAGTTCATTACTGCCACTCCAGTATACATAAAAATACATCAGTATCAGTAGTTATTTTTAAGGTGATACAGATCTTTATACCTTTCTGCTGGAGTGACAGTAGAACTCCTAAACAAAGCCCAGTGGAGGTGCAGATGTGTTCTCACTCTCATGCTGAAAGGTAATCATGGAATTATTGATCGATAATGCCTTAAACTCCTGCGTACTGTACCTTTAAACAATATTGGCAGCAGCAAAAACAGTTTGTAGTGTGGCTACAATATAATTAGCTGTTGTTTGAGTCTAATTAGAGTCTTCTATAACCGATATGACATTGTTTAACATGAGACACTGGCTGGTTAATACATTCATATCAAGAGTACAGGAAATAAGCTTCTTTCAAATGACGAGAAGAGATTCTCGGAACATCCTGTTCCTTTAGCTGCTGCGATCCATTGACGCACTGCTACCATTTCAAACACTGTTCATGCGATGATCCCTACATCACATGAACAATAATAACAGCTGCATTTGTGAGCATCACATATCATAGAGCCATGATCCATTTCACTTTAACAAACTGCTAATTTAATTATTTGAGACGGTACCATTGGATTAGCAACTCAGAAAAGTATGTGAACTAAGCTTACACGCATGCACGCGTACGTTAATGTGTTAATTATGCTTCACCACGTCGGCAGCTCTGAAGCATCTGTACAACACCTGGGTGTAAGAAAGAAAGCACTGTGTGCAAACTCATTATCTCAGCTAAAAGCGAAACAGGAAGAGAGTGGGATTAGTGTGCTTCTCCCGCTGTGAGAAGGTCTCTATTCTCCCTCCAAGTTCCCCTTTAGTGTGCAGGGACCTGAATCCAGTACACATCTCAACGAGACGCACACTTCCTTCACAAAAGCTGCATCAATGAGGTTGGACCTCTCAGTTTGACCAAAAAACACTAGAGTACAGACCATCCCACAAGCGATCCCCCTTGAGGTCCAATTACTCAAAGCAGGTCCTATGTGTCCATCATGGTACGTTAGGTTTGGTATGGTAAAGCCATGGGTCAGGATTGCAAGCAGTACCTTTACTTGGTAGGCGGGGAGTGGGCTGTGCCTGATGGCCACGACATGAAGTTTTGAGATTGTCCCATGACAAGACACACATAGATTTGTGCAGCTAGCCCATTGACTCCCATTAATTTTGACAACCTCAACAAAGTGTTATCCATAATCTTAACTATAAACAGTTAACTATAAACAGTTAATGCTTAACCCTAACCTAAAATACAAGCACATGCACACACGCATGCACAAACCTGACTTACAAGGTAAAAATAAAGCCGGCCGTGCTGTTGCGGCAGGTAAGAATGCTGCAAAAAGAGTCCCATTTTCCACAGCCATTACCAATTAGTGAGATCTGATCAAAGACGAGATGTCAAACAAAGCAGAACGCCACCAGCTGAACAAATATTGGCACACAATAAATGGTCCATGAGAACCTGAACTTCCAGGTAAGACCCAACTTCACAGAAGTGGTTGGTTATTGTGCCGCTTTGTTTCGTGTATATTGTGTTTGAGGCTATTGTTGACTTTTGTGCTAAATGTCTCTTTACACAATGACACTGATTTCAAATATTGCTGGAAGGAGAAAGAACACACAACAGAAACAATAAGCCTTTAAAAGGGACCATAGATATATAATTGGCATTATTGAGCAATTATTACATAATAACCTTTGAGCATAGTAAAAAGCCAAGTGATCACTTCTGCGTCTCATCTAGGCTAAAGATGCCAGGCAATAAACATTAAAAATTAGTAATACTATTGCAAGAGAGCAATCCTGCTACTGCAGCTTTTAGCATGACACTAACATTTCTTTACTGAAACCACAGAGAAACACCTTCTCAGCATCTGAATATAAAACAGCCTACAATAAAAACTGCTGTTTAAATCAGCATCTTTTAGATCAAGACGAAAAGGAGAAAACTGCAAGTGAGGAAAGTACTGAGATGTACAGTATAAATGGTAATTGGGCCCGTGGAGTAGAGGTTCCCAAACTATCCACAAATTGGTTTCATTAACATGTTTTTTTTTTAAAACAAATTTGCACCCTTAATGTCAGACTGGCTGCTTTTTTTCATCACTTTAAGCTCCCTCTTATTATGTCGCAGTGTACAAATCCTTTGGGAGGATAAGATGTTCATGGTTTCAAGGCGTTATATGAACTATTATTCAATAAATAATATTTGAGTTCATGTCCCGCTCGAGCTGAATTCTGCCACATTGAGGTGTTGTGTTCTGTAATGTTAATATTTCTTAATATTAGTGCTTGGAGTGGAAAAAAAAAAGTGTCAATACTCCCATTATCCATATGTTTCTCTGTCTATGTATTTTAAAAATATCAACATAACTTAAAACTGGACTTGTCTCACAGCTTGCCAATTGGTATATTTAGATTTTTACATTTCCAACAATTATTATACTTCGAGCACAAGATATTGCACTTCTCCTTCTTTTTCGTTTGGCTTATATATCTATCTGCCTGATAGATATTGTTCTTGTTTAACAATAATAATAATAATAAAAAAAATATCTAGTTATCAATAAACTCTAGAATCTTGTGAGAAGTGCCGGTACACAAATAAAATGCTAGTACTTAAGATAGTAAAATTAAAAAGTGTACTGTAATGACAGTGATGGTACTTATTATTTCTTTGCAACACTGTGAATTTAAAACCGTACCCTGTAATGTCTGCATTTATTATCAAAGTATTTATCAGTCAAGTAAGTCAATTTACGGAGTAAAGCACTTTGAGTTGTCATCAGGACTAGACAAGTTCTACATAAATACAGACAATTTACCATTCATTGTATATATTCATTGTATCTTGTAAAAAAATGGTTCAACATGAAAGTGTGGTGAAGTTAAATAGATTATGGTGGGCTGCTTCTCTACATAATTAATGGGAAACATTGGGTATCATGTTCTTGGGAGAGGGGCTCTATCACCCATTCCTGGATCAATCAAGCATCCACATGCTGATTTTTTGGCCCCATCCAAGCAAAATTACCAGTGTACTGAACTGTGCCAGCTCATAGTAGATACAATTCATTATCTCTGGCCAAAAAAAAACCCCGCTCTGTCCTCCTTTCACCCTGCATTCAGTGGCAAGAGCTGAGACACGTTCATGTATATTTCATCTGCTTCTTTCTCCGTTTCATCTTTCTCAGAGCCGGCCTCCCCAGAGAGGCACACTTCCTGCTCTGATGGTGTCAAAGTTCTTGTCTAATAAACAGTCAGTCAGAGCCATGTCACAGAGTGCTTGAGTTGCTTTCCTGTCTGCTTGGCCACATGTACGATGAGTGGGCGGATTCCATAGAAACGTTTAGCATAGCGTCCATGAGAACTGTGAGGGAACAGAAAGATGACCTGTATACAGAACTCAGTGTTTTTCCATATTGAAAGTACCAGAGCCATTAAGCAGAATGAGTGTCCAAACCAAGGCCTTTGTCTTTTTTTTTTCTCATTGCATCAGAACATAGACTTGTGGTATAAGAATTACCTGATATACTCTGTGGTTGGGTTGAATTTGACTTGCATGAAGAGGGACCACAATATATTACAATGGGCCAGACATCTTTCAGCCGCCAAGCAAATATTTTTACAACACTCCCTTCAGGTGTAAACCCGCTTGTCCTGTTTATCTGGGTGGAATATCACATCTGTCTCGCTCTTCACTTAAACATCGCACATTTACAGCATCTAAACTTCACTGTAGTTGCACAAAAAAATAAAAAATAAGTGTGACATTCACGTGTTAAGATCATATCTGAACTACCCAGACGACCCATTTACAGCAGCATTCCTTGAAGCCAGCGAGTTGGGCTGTGATGCTTTTCAAGTATGCAGTGGGTTTCCTGGACTTTGTTTGAATTAAAAACAGAGCGCCACAGGAAAAAGATACTTGGAGATCGCTTTCCCTACCAGCTGAAATATACATCCAACTCTCAGATGAGATGCCTATGCCAGTATATGCATCTTATTCCACTGTTCTTTTCATAACATGACAAAAAAACAGATAAGGATAGCCAGTGGGCACCATCATGTCTTTGCAAAAAGTGTTGAGTTTTTCTGTATTACATTATTAAAATGGCACACATAACTAGCTACAACATGCTGACAGTAACATGAGCAGCATCACGTTCTGCCAGAAATAAGGCCACTTGTTTATATGCACAACCACATTTAGTCATTTCGACAGACGCTTTTAACCAAAGCAACTTGCAACTAAGGGACAAACTTGTGTGTTGTAGGATACCTGAAAAACGACCTGGATTAAGTGAAAGGCTTCAAAAACAAACTTTTGGAGATAAAGTAAAGATGTCAGGTGCCAGGTAGACAGGTTGGGGTGTCCAGAGACAAGAAATACATCTTCAAAGGGTTGAAGACAGAGAGGAATGCCCTGCTGTGACAGCACTGAGCAGCTCCTTGCACCATTGAGGAACCACAAAATGAAAAGTCTGGAATGCGACTGTGTATTTACGGACTGCATCACCACACCAGTTCTCATTCCTGCTCTTATCGGATCATCTCGCCTTATCGCCACAATTAAAGCCTGACATGCCACTCTAACTGTATGCAGACCAGGCCTTGCCTCTTGAGGAGAGATAGCAGGTCTTTCATCTATGCACAGTGGTTCTCAAACTTTTTATTCCCAATTACCATCTGAGAAAATCCTCACATATACTTCAGACACTGATACAGCGAAATTAGATTAAGGTAGACTGAGAGATGAGTGAGTCTAGTTATTATTATCCTCATCCTTACTCTGATCACATACCCTGTTATACACAGTACACTCTGAGAAATAAAAGTGCTAAGTAGAACCATATAGGGTTCTTTGGCTTGTCCTCATAGGAGACCCCTTTTTGGCTCCTTTTGGAGGGTTCCACGAAGAACCCTTTTAAAAGGTTTTTCTGGATCGAAATGGTTCTTACTGGAACCATTAGTGTTACCAAGAACCCTTGCAAAACCCTTTCTTCGTGAAAGGGTTTTTCAGAAGCAAATGGTTCCAGGTAGAACCTCAGCCCTTGTAGAAGGACCCTTTTGGAACCCTTATTTCTAAGTAGCACCAGAGTGGCACATGTTCCATGGATCTAAGGAGCTGACAAGAAACTAGTATGTTATTTAGAAAATAACAAATAAACTAAATATTAGCGGTTATATTTTTTGCTTGGGAAACTTGAGGCAACAGACAACTTTCATGTACCTAGTTCCTGTCTTATCACTGTCATAAAGACGCAGTAGCAGCAAAGTATGGACATGGGTACTTTTGTCATACTAAGCAAAATACACCAAAACCCATTCAATGTGCAGTGCAGTCAGCACTGAGTGATTCCTCAACCACATTAAAAAACAAACACCGATCCATCAATTTAAAACAACTTGAAAGGACAGAATTGTCACTCCATCGACTGGCGGGTCATTAAAGGCTAACACTATGGACAGCAGTTAATGGACTTGATGAACTCAGCACCTACAGGATGAGCTGCAGCTTCAGGTTCAGGACAGAGAGGGGGAAGATTATCAAACCCAGGCTGAGTTGTATTCATAATATACATTATAATAATTTCCATGGATAATAACTAGGTGGTGACATATTCACAGACCTATATATACACATGTATATACATACGTATGTGGTATAAGGCCAAATGCTGTTACCCACCCCCACTCTGACTCATTTCATATGTTAGTTACAGCATGCAGTTGATGGAGTCTGTGAAATTAACAAAATTGGATGTGGGACACCAGGACTGTTGAGGCATATTCCTGAGTATGTGGGACAGACAACACTTAGAGAACACTTTGAATTCCTCTGCTCAATGCAACACATTCCCATACATCTAAATACTTGCCTACGGGAACAGAAAACCGGTATTATTTACTGTACTGTTTAAAAAAAAGAAGAAAAAGAAAACACCAGTGCTGTATAGCGATGCTACTTCCCACACAACCCTTGGCTACATTAGCACGCCAATGACAGGAACAGAAGATGAAAGCAGCTATAGAAAAGAAAACGAGGGAGAGTCAGAGCATCAGACTCTACAAAGACAAACACAGTATGACTCCAGGTAACAGACTGTTTCCAGTGATCAGGGGAAAAACAAATGCAATGTAATCCAGAATAAACTCTACCAAATCATTTTTATAGGGCGAGTAGTGGATATAGTCCACAACTATATACAATACTATAACTATATATATAGCCTGTCCTACTCGCCCCAACTATTAGCCCTTCACGGACTGTTGACCATGATAAAAACAAAAGTTATAATTACCTACAAACATCAACATGAACTGCACGGCATCATAAAAGAGTGGATGGATATAAATTAAGAGTATCAGGCCAAGAGACTGAGGCCAGGTCTGCTATTTATTTTATTACTTATTTTTTTTATGTGATAAGGGAAGGTGCAATTTAATGTATATTCCCATTTCTTGTCGTTCTGTATGTTTCTTGTATGTTGTGCAGCTGTTGTGTCACTTTTACCCAAGGAAAATAGCCCCAATAAAGTATATTTGATTGATATTATAGCTGTCATTTGTTACCTATTTTCTTTTTCAGAAAGTAGCCACGAATGTTCCACTGCAAGGTGGTCTATCTTCTATAAATACACACTCTGCAATTAAGTTATTTAAAACATTATTTTCCCTTGCTGCAATAGTTAAATAATTTAAATCTGCAAAGTTAAATAAATAATAATTGTCACTGATAGGAAAAAAGCCTCCCCGCCCTTTAATGAAGGCAATGCAGTTTACAAGTCCAGTAAATGTTACATGCAAGTATAGAATTACACACAGTAGCTTAGTCAGGGTAGTAGTTTTGCCATAATGAAGCATTTAAGAATCTATTTGAGACACAAAGAACAAACTTTCACAGCTAAATAAAAACAGCAACGCCTCATTGGACCGGTTGATCTAATTAAGAACAAATGGCCAGCTGATCATGTGAAGCAAATCTGCTTGCAGTGCACTGAGGTGGGTCCACAGAAAAGAAGAAATGCTTGCACTGCAATGAAAAGGTTCCAAATTTCCTAATTTACTGCCAGTGCCAATAACAGCCAAGTGTGAAATGCACATAAAAAAAACCCACATGGAAACAAACAAGCACATCTACTTTGGGAAACAATATTTATAACTTCATGTATCAGAATGTACACAGGCTTCAACCATGGAGAGAGAAAAAAAAGCATAATACTTAAATACTATAAAAGAGCAGTTAAACAACGCTTAGCTACAGCACATAAAGACTGAAAACTACTGGAACATACAGTTTTTGAAAGAGGTTTATTGTACCGTGTTGTTTCCCCGAGGACAGTGAGGTCAATCAGGTCAGCTACTGTCATATTTAAAAGGGGATTAGGTTTTAGAATCAGTGATCTGGGGGCAGGGATACACCTATTAACTGATTATTAATCATCTACCAAATTGATGAAAACCTTTGATAATGAAACAGTCTGAGTGAGCTCCTTAAATGTGTACATTTTCTAATGGAGGAGGAAGCGGTGGATAATGGATGGATGGATGGATGTACTTTATATTAAAATAAATCTCAAAGTGCATAAAGGGGTATATTTTGATCAGTTTACACCATTTTCTGGTTGAATGATAAAAACAATCGGCAGTTCAAATTGTACAAATGAAAACTACTGTGTGTACAGTGTGTACTTTATTAGCCGATTCCAAACGATTCCCACGCCTTTATAACCTCTAGGCTGGATTACTGTAACTCCTTACTGTCTGGATGTCCTAGTAAGTCCCTGAGAAGCCTTCAACTGGTCCAGAACGCAGCAGCACGGATACTGACTCGAACCAGACGACGTGACCATATAACTCCTGTCCTGGCTTCTCTTCACTGGCTCCCAGTGAAAAGTAGAATCGATTTTAAAATACTTTTACTTACATACAAGGCCCTGAACAATCAGGCACCTTCTTACATTTGTGACTTAATCACTTTATATCAGCCGAATAGACCGCTGCGCTCCTTGAACTCAGGTCTACTGGTTATTCCTAAAATAACTAGAAGTAGAATCGGTGGTAGAACATTTAGCTACCAGGCTCCTCTCCTGTGGAACCAACTTCCGCTTTCAGTCAGACAGTCTGACTCGGTCTCTGCCTTTAAGGTGAGACTGAAAACCTACCTTTTTAACATAGCCTATAGTCGAAGCTAGATCAGGTAGTCCTGATTAGAATAGTCTATCTTATGCTGCCATAGGCTTAGACTGCTGGGGGAATTTCCCATCATGCACTTAGAATGAGCACACAGACTTTGCACGAGCCGCACTTTCTCTACCCCGTCCTTGATTTTTCATCCCTCACCACTTACCTGATGTCCCCCCATGAGATGTAGCACATAAATCTACATATAGCACATCTCTAACTGATTTTAATCTCTTACAGTTCTGCTGACACCAGTGAACGACATGAGGTCAGGACAGGAAAGAAGACTCCGTCATCCTCAAGTCTCTGACCACAACAGTCTTCACTACAGGCTGTGATAAACCCAGTGATCCAGATGATCCTGGCATTTAAAGACTTTTTTTTTTTTTTTTTTTTTTCACTTTTTATTCTTGTCATTGTGTATTGTATGTTTTGGGTAACATCTACTGCACGTCTGTCCGTCCAGGGAGTGGATCCCTCACCTGTGGTTCTCCCTAAGGTTTCTACCCTTTTTCCCTTTTACAAGGGTTTTTTTTCCCTGGTAGT
Organism: Microchirus variegatus; assembly: GCF_963457635.1. NCBI lineage: Eukaryota > Metazoa > Chordata > Actinopteri > Pleuronectiformes > Soleidae > Microchirus > Microchirus variegatus. Next base: position 15,370,274 of record NC_139803.1, read on the forward strand.
TTTTCCTTACCCTGGTCGAAGGTCTAAGGACAGAGGATGTTACCAACCCTGTGAAGTCCCGTGAGACAAACTATGTTTTGTAAACTGTGGGCTATATAAATAAAGATTGATTGATTGATTGATTGATTGAAACGTCTGAACGATTCTCAGCGGATTATATGACATTCATCCTGCAGACAACTTTACAGTGGGTAAGGAAATATTAATAGAGAGGTTATGAAAACATTTAATATAATAACATATATTTAAAAAAAATCTATATACATTGGGGAAATATTTGCTTTCTAGTGGGGCTGAAACAACTACTCGATTAATCGTTAATTAATCAATTACTTGGTTTGAGTGTGACCATAAATTGACATTTTTACCCACACTGGTAAAATGCAGGTTAATTACTGCAGAATTCCCTTGGCAAAGCATGGCTGTATTAATAAGGGGTTTCACTCACTGTATCTCATGGTGCAATAAAAAGAATTGAGACTGTAATTAAGTCAGAGCGATGTTAATAGAGCAGAGGGAAAGTGTTGATGGAGTAGGGATCCTGTTGAACTCACTGGTGCAACGTTAGCAGCTGAGAGAAATTCAGCATGGGCACTTTAGAATGGTGAGAAATTAGCATGCAAATCTCGCGGTTGTTCGACTTTTGTGCTATGTGACATGTCACACGACACGACACGGTCAATTAGCGTGGAAAAAACACGTCCACTGGCTAATTACACGTCGTTGTATGAAGGAAGCCGACATCTGCTTCACGTCATGACACAGAAAATAAAAAAAGTATGGTCCTGCCGCACTGACACACGTCCACTCTGACGTAACGTTGTTATTGCTGTTGCTAACATGTCATTTTGTGACGAGACTCGCGTTCATTTGTAACGACAGCGGAAACGAATTAACAGTAAAGTTTACGCATAAGACGCCAGTGAATTGGATACAAGAACGGTGAAAAAAAGCATGTAAACTCTCAGGATAAATGGGTATTAACCATTAGCTTCAGCTTACCTGTTCAGTATAGCTGCGGTGCTGCGGTGGTTTGTCCAGGGTGATGTTGTTGCTGCCGCCGCCACACGCACGCGACTCATCAGCTTGTCATCAGCAGCAGTGGTCACTGTGGAGCCGGTAGGTGGAGCGCGTGGATCGAATTTAGTTTGGTGCAGTGCGCGGGGAACTCTGGGAGACGTAGTCTATTCTACAGAGAGACGACGGGAAGGGAAATAAATATGGCAAAATAAAAGTTTTCAGTACATTCATTGACATTTTGGTACATTTTTGTGAGGGCCACGTTGAGAAAAAACATTTTTCTTACAGACTTCGAGAATAAAGTGTAAATTTACGGGAATAAAGTTGTTACCTGTTGTTTCAGGAGAGGAGAACTGTTAAAATGAGGGCCTTGGAGCATTTCGTGGAATTGTACTTGTGTACTTGTGAATAGGTTTCACAAACAAGGAGATACTTAATCTTTTGTCACACCAGCATCACATTGTCATAAGTATATAGTTTCTCAAAAAACAATCCGACTGATAATTAATTTTCCCTTGCTTACTGGGTATTTATTCAAATAGTATGAACACAGCAGTCAACTACGACTTTCACTTCCGGTCCGTCACTCTAAGGCGCCGTTAACAACATCAACAATGACAACAATTCCCATTCTTACACTTGCCGGCAGTACAGTACGACTTTATTCTCTTAAATTAAGACTTTATTCTTCAGGTCTGTGATTTTTTTCTCAATGTGGCCCTAATAGTCCGTCGTATTTTCGATACATCGTTGTCTCTATTTTGTTTCCGTTGTTATTGCCGTGGTATTCCTTTTCATTTGTTATTTAATTGTACTGCTGTGTCAGTTAGGGGAGAAATAAAAGTGCATGTCAGTGTTTAACGTTTTATGCAGCAGCTCCACCTGCTGTTGAAATTAAGAAACTACCACACGTTATAAATCCAAACAGTCCATTTCGTGCTTCGTTTTCTCAAAGTATATCGTAATGCAACCGAGAGTTTATAAAGGACTTAACTATGCAGCAAAAATAATGAATGAATGAATGAGTGAGTGAGTGAATGAGTGAATGAATGAATGAATGAATGAATGAATGAATGAATGAATGAATGAATTGAACTTCAATTTAACTTTTAGAAATAGTAATTTTCGCCATAACGCCCTTCACTTCCTCTTCACTCTGGCCTTCAAAATAAGAGCCCTTGGCTCCGGACACAACAACTTCCTGTCCAAACCTCCGGCCCTTGGCAACAACAAATTACGTGACAGAAATATCGTTACCTGTTATTTTAAAAACCTGTCGTACATTTTTGTGCGAACCTGGTTCCACAGTCCCTGGTATCACGTTACCGTTTATTCAGGAACGTTGCAAGCCGGCAGTTACACGGTTACTCTATTATACCTATCATATAACATCAAAGAGCACAATTTATCAAATTATTTTCTAATCGAGCACTGGAATTATTATAGTAAATGCCGCTGTAAAATAATATATAAATAAACGACCGGTTGTTGCGTCATATCCGTTTCGAATGTGCTGAAAATAATTGAAATAAAGCGCGAGAGAAAAGATTTAAAAATAATAATGATAATAAAAAGAATGTATACAAATATGTGTGTGATTTTCGTTCGTGTACTATTACGTGAACATATGAATATTCTTTATTTGTTTTTAAGTCATGTTCAGGGGAGTCTCGAATCTGCCGCGTGGTAATCTTTGGCTACATTTACCTAAACGTCTGCCTGTCATTGACAAACATGGCCGCCTCCTCTACGGGTGCTGCCGACTCTCCGGCTTCAGCCTCGGCTGGACCGAGTATGGAGACCCAGAGCTTTCAGTACAGTACGATTCTGGATCATTTAATCGGGGACAAGCGGCCCGTGAAGGAGCTGAGCCCCGGCGTTATGGGAGGACTGCCGGTGCCGATGAAGACCGATGAGCAGAAGATGATCGAGAGAGGAATGGAGAGCTGCGCCTTCAAGGCTACTCTGGCCTGTGTGGGAGGTAAGAAGGAGGAGGAGGACACAATAATGTAATATATTACTGTACATGATAATAAACACTCATATGTTTAACAGGATACCTAATAAAGAAGTCCAAGCTTATCAAGGATTGACATGTAATTCAGCAGAGCCCTGCTGAAGACTGACAAGTCAAAATGAGTTGTTTATATAGGGCTTGGGCACCGCGTTGCATTCTGGGACGTGGCGGCCATGTTGATGGCATCGCGAATGTAAACAAACAGCAAGTGAACGAGGAGAAGAAGCAGAGTTGGGAGAAAGAAAAATCCACAAAAGGATGTGGAATTTACCGGGATGCTTTAAATAGGGAAGCCAGGGAAAGGTATGTGGACAAAATCGGCAATCCCAGAGCTTATTTGCCGCCACTACACACAAGATGCCTCCACACCGCAGCCCTCAAGAATTAGGGCTGTCAAATCTCCAAACACTGTTACAGTCCCACAAGTACTACATATATATACATAATACATATATTACATATAAGCATTGCACAGTGGTCTGAGTAGTAGTAAAGGAACCCTCCAACATGGTGGCCACGCCAAGTAATGATGTCATGACGCCCAAGTCCTATTAAGAACAAGTTAAAAGATTAAGACACTTAAAACTCCCCCAAAAAACGTTTGTGTTTTTTTTTGCCTTCCTCAGGGTTCGTTCTCGGAGGAGCGTTTGGTGTTTTCACCGCCGGCATCGACACCAACGTTGGCTTCGACCCCAAAGACCCGCTGAAGACGCCGTCGGCTCGAGAAGTCCTCAGAGACATGGGCCAGAGAGGGATGTCCTACGCCAAGAACTTTGCCATCGTGGGCGCCATGTTCTCGTGCACGGAGTGCATCATAGAATCGGTAGGTGACGTATATACTTGTAGAAGTTCATACCAGACATCAGAATGAGGAAGAAAGGTGATTGAAGTGACCATTTCTAGTGGTTCTCCAGTGCCTAAACAAAAGCAGAGGTCAGCAGGGAATGACCAAACAGATGTGCAATGATACAAAAAGCCACAGTCACTCAAAATAACAATCGAGGTACGAAGAAGGCCATTTCTAAAAATGCTCACCACATCAAACCATGATGTAGATGAGCTACAGCAACCTAATGAAGTGGCCTGTGAGTGTAATGTACAGTATAGGTGAACAACCGCTCAGTTACACTAATAAAACCAAAGATGACACAAGACATGTATTTTATACAGTACTCAAATTGGTCCAATAGCTCCCTCTGGTGTTAAAAAAATATGACTGCACCTCTCCTCTGTTGTATTTCTGCACACTTGCACCACAGCTATGACTTATTCTTTCATGTGTGTGTGATCTGCAGCACCGAGGTGTATCTGACTGGAAGAACGCGGTGTACAGCGGCTGTGTAACAGGAGGAGCTATTGGATTCCGTGGTATGTAGCTCGGTACATTTACTCTGATATCTTACATTTAAAAAAAACAACTTCATTTCTGTCATGTGTATTTGTGACTGTGCTGCAGCTGGTCTGAAGGCCGGGATGCTGGGATGCGGAGGCTTCGCTGCTTTCTCCGCTGCCATCGAATATTATCTGCGGTGAACTCGAGCGACTCTGCGATTAAGAACTTTGAATAAACGAACGTAGGGGGACGAGCCGGTGAAGACTGTCGTCGTGAGAAAATGGAACAGTGTGAATATTTACCTGCACACGGAGGACTGCTGCAGAGCCAGAGCGGACGCATTGTTTTTGTGGAAGTCATCGGTTCCTGTTTGTGTACAGGTGAACTGAAGACGATGTGACTTCAGTTGTATATATATATTTTTTTCTCCGTCTCATTAATTCCATGTGTCAGAGGTCACTCTGAGTCACGACCGTCTGAAATCAGACTTGTGTTCTTCTTGCAGAACATTATTATGATGTATGTGTAACTAATCCACATCAGGATTATTTATATTAAAAGGTTTTGTTTATAAACTCACTCGGTCTTTCTGGAATCAAGTCTCATCAAATTGGTCAAATCTTTTTTGAGCAATCGTCTCATCGACTTTTTGAACCAATTTTGGACGACATGCTAGTCGGGAGTCTTGGCTCCCTCTAGTGGAAGGTTGTGTTCCATACAAGTATTTAAAGGTGCATTATGTAATAAATCTAAAGCAACTGGCCATAAAATCCTCCTAATATGTCACAGAGACTCAGGAATAATGTTCATATAACATACTGAAGAATTCACCAACAACAACAGTACAGACAAAATATTTGCATTAAAAACAACATTTTGCAGACTGCAAATCATGTTTGTTTTTTAAATCATGTTTTGACATGTGGCACCACCTACCGTCGTCTACCAAACATTGCAGTCAGTAGAGTCTTTGCATGCCGAGCAACCACGGGTTGCCAGTTACGTCAGAAAACGAAACCTAAAAGACCTCTGTATTTTGAATTTGAATGTAGTAACCGTTTTTGGCCACATTCTTACATATGGCACCTTTAATAAATATTGAGAAAAAACAAATGGACAAACTCAACACATTGAGAGAGTGTTCTGGGAGCTTTTATTTTACTAAAAAAGAAGGGGGAAAAGTTCACATTAACATTGAGCCTCAATATTACAGTATATTGAAATTATCCTCCAAAGAAGTAAAATACAACCGTTTTTTATTTAATTTTCATCTTATATTAAAAATATCAAATAGTACTCATCTAGCAGTGCTTACAGTATTTGAAAGATATGTCGCAGGCTCGAGAGCGGGAAAAAAGATTTGGCTTTGTACAGAGCGGAGATGAGCGTTCTGAGCCAGAGTTCACCTTTGTTGTTGTTGTTGTTGTTATCCCCCGCCTGGTTCGATTGACAAGCTGAACATGCACAACTACACAAATCATCCTATAGATTACAGCGGCGCAGGGAGACACTTGGAACAGGCTTTGCAATGCAACAACAAGGTTTGAATGTTCCTTTCATTTCGGCCATCTTTTCAGTACAGCTTAGCCAACCGTGGACATGGTGAACGAGCAAAATCTGACTACAAAATAACACCACTACCTGAATAAACTTCAGAAAACAGACTCCTTGGAGCATTTCTCTAGTTGCACAGAACTGTACAGGCACACTTATTATATATATTTCAAATAAATAGGGCTAACTTCGGGCCGAGGCTCGACGGGGGACGGCGGGTTCTCCTCTGTCTGAGGAGACGCGTCACCGGTCATTTATTAGAATGACTCCCCAGAGCCACTTCTACACTAGTTCTCACACACACACACGGATACACACTCACTCAAGTACATCCACATGTCACTCATACGACCTCAGCCTCCTCCACCTCATGCACAAAAGCCAAGGAAGACAGAAGAAAGGAAACACAAAGAAACTGAATTAGAAAACATGTAAATGCCTTTTTTTTTTTTTTTTTTTTTTGTCTGGAATGTCTCTGATCAGGTTGAGGGGGGGGGGGGGGAAACGAGCTGGAGGTTTGATTCTGAGATCATCAACACCAGTGTCTGGAAAGAAGAAATCGCCGCAAACGCCGCCGTGCCACTGCACCAGGCTGTGGCCTCCTCCAGACTCCTCCGCCCCTGGGAACTCCCAGAATTCCTTGCGGTCTTGATGGCGGGTGGTGGTGTGGGGCAGTTCTGCTCCCCTCACACGACTAACTAGGACGCAGGAAAAACTTCCATCAGCACCTCTGTTTGGATTCAGCTCCATCTCTTTTCAGGACAGGGAGGAGGTGTATGTGTGTGTGTGTGGCAGGGAAAGGGGCGGGGCTATACAGTTGAGATGAGCTGCCTTTAGAGACGGGACATGAGGCAGGAGGACCAGGACGAGGATGTGTGTGTGTGGGTGATGTGTGGAATCTTCCACTCTTTCACCTGTGGGTGGCGCCCTGAGGAAGGTGGGTGGGGCTTAAACGTCAGTGGAAAAGTAGAGCGTGTTGCGCTTCAGTTCAGCAAAGGAGATGGGAGGATGCTGCAGGTAGTAGAGCAACACCTGGACCTGAGAGGAAAACAAGACAACCACCACATTCAATAACAATGGATCTGTCCACATTTCCTCTATGTCCAGACAGAATATGCCCACTTTTAGACAGAATATGTAAGTATTTAGACATATGTCCACAATTGGACAGAATATGTCCACATTAGGACTGAATATGTCCACATTTAGACAAAATATGTCCACTTTTAGACTGAATATGTCCACATTTAGACTGAGTATGTCCACATTTGGACAGAATGTGTCCACATTTAGACTGAATATGTCCACATTAGGACTGAATATGTCCACATTAGGACTGAATATGTCCACATTAGGACTGAATATGTCCACATTTAGACTGAATACGTCCACATTTAGACTGAAGATGTCCACATTTGGACAGAATGTGTCCACATTTAGACTGAATATGTCCACTTTTAGACTGAATATGTCCACATTTGGACAGAATATGTCCACATTTGGACAGAATGTGTCCACATTTAGACTGAATATGTCCACATTTGGACAGAATGTGTCCACATTTATACTGAATATGTCCACATGTGGACATATGTCCACATGTAGACAGTACATCTAAACATTTAGACAGAATAGATCCATATTAGGACATATGTCCCCTTTTAGACTGAATATGTCCATATTAGGACAGAATATGTCCACATTTAGACTGAATATGTCCATATTAGGACAGAATATGTCCACATTCATGTTAGCTTTATTAATTGCTGCAGTTAATTTTTTCCCCTCCGTGTTTGTCCTTGAAAAATCCTCACTCCTGACCTCAGGGAGGATAATCTGGTAAAATAAGGTTGAAATATATATAAAAAAAATACTTGATTTAAAATGTAGGGTAAGTTGTGGCTGTCAGTGTAAAAAGTGTGTCTAGACAATATTTAATTATTCTAATGTCCCTTCCGTTGCTGCTCGCTTAATCTCTTTATTCATCAGACACAATATGTCTGAAATGTTTTAATGTGATTCACTCTCTGTTTTCTTCTTCTTATTATTATTATTATTATCATTATGAGACTGAGGCTAAATCCATCTCTCTGAGATTATACGTCAGCAGAGACATCTTCATTTTGTGTTTGACACTTTGTTTACGTGCAAAATAAACACGAAGAATTTAAACGAGCCGCAATAAAAACAGTCAACTGGAGCGTAATGGACATGCTGCCCTCATTTATGATGATTTACTCTGGATGTTGTTTCTTCTGCCAAGACTTTAGTGCACAGGAAATCCATTTTCTCACTGAAGATAAATGACTGTTCCTTCAGCCTAAATACAGCTGGGAGAACAGGCTGAGGTGACACGGGTCACTGAGCACCGTGGGACTAAAAATTAATCTGAAAAACAGGAAAGATGCATCCGTGAACATCCGTCTAACCCACTGCATGCACTCCTGCCCAGTGTCTAACTATTTTACATTTTAATGATGATTAGCGACCTCATTCTGAATGGAAACTGTGACTAGAGTAAAGTTGTGCATAATAATTCAGACTATTAATGCACTAATACTATTTTTTTGAATAGATACACCAGATATTTTTAAGAGAAATATAATTTTTAAATGAAACCGACTATTTTACAGTCAAAATCGAACTTTTAAAACTCACCACAAAGGCAGCAATTTAGGATACACGTTATCTGGGGTTTATATTTTATTATTGAATGTTTTCAGTGTCAGTAATTAGAACTTACAGCGCACACAAAGGGCCGTTAATATCATGCGAAATTGCTCACATTTCAACTATATAACACGAAAGCCTGAGTTTAAAGATAAGGTATCGCAAAATCAAATTTAAATAACAATATGCGACAGAAAATAACACGTATAGAAACAGTATTTTTACCCCCGCAAATGGTTCAGCCCTGAGTCCAGACATCAAGATAAACACTTTTCAACATGAATCACGGGAAAGAAGGGGGCGAAAAGTTTAAAAAGGTGTAGTAATGGTTTGATACACAGTGTATGACATATTCAGACTTAACCTTTCACAGTTTATTATTAAAAAAGGATCCCACAAAAGAGATAAGATTTATCTGTGGACATTATCACTATGAAACTTTGATTTACATTCTAGTTAATTAATTCTGTTAATGTCTAGTATATTAACCCTTTAAGGTACGTACCAAGTAAAAAGCAAGAGCATTTTTTAAATTGTATTATTTTATTTTATTTACTTATGATAACAATAACATGAAATTAGACCCTACAGTATTACAGATACAGGCCTCTACCAAACGGTTGAGACGTCTGTTCATATTAAACCTGGTTTGCATAATTCATAAAGTACAACATTCAGAACAAGTCACATTAAGTGTTAGTGAGTTCAGGTTGTTGCATTTTTCAATGAGATATAGTGACTTAAAGTGTTTTCGACCAAATGGTTGAGTCGTACCTTAAAGGGCTAATAATGTTCCTGCCCGGTTTTGAACCGAAGACTTTTCGGGTGTTATTCGGCAAACGTGATAACCACTACAGGAACTAGCATGTGTCGGGGTCAAATGTGAGTGTGTGTGTGTGTGCATGTACCTGAGCCATGACGTCATGTGACCAGATGTCAGAGGCGGAGGTGATGTGATGTGCCTTTGTGCTCTCAGACTCTGAGGGCCTGAGCAGAGTGGGGCCGAACACAGTGGCCAGGTTGTGGAGGGACATCTTGTTGATGGGTTCCTTCTCAGCCACTCTGCAGCAACCAATGAACAAACATAGATAGATAGTTAGATAGATAGATAGATAGATAGATAGATAGATAGATAGATAGATAGATAGATAGATAGATAGATAGATAGATAGATAGATAGATAGATAGATAGATAGATAGATAGATAGATAGATGGATGGATGGATGGATGGATGGATGGATGGATGGATGGATGGATGGATGGATGGATAGATGGATAGATGGATAGATGGATAGATAGATAGACAGACAGACAGACAGACAGACAGACAGACAGACAGACAGACAGACAGATACCGTTTGAGGTGCTCCAGCAGAGTAAGGAAGGTCATGAGGTTGGGGTCTGGCAGTGAGCGCAGGAGGTGCATCATGCAGTTCTCCTTGGCAGCTGGGTCTGAGAGCGCTGTGAGAGAAAGAGGAAATGCGGACGCCACGTCCAATTATGGTCAGACAGATTTCGTTTCACACCAGTCGTCATCTCTTCCAGCTGGGCCGTGTCGACGACAACAACACACACGCTTTGTTCAACTCAAACAGGTCTCACCTATGCCCTCCATGAAGGCGGGATAGAGGCGGTCGGTGAGCAGAGGCTCCGGCAGCTCCCTGAAGTACAGCTTCAATGTCCCCGCGATGGCGTTAATGTCCATGTCGCTCAGCATCACCAGGATGTCTTTGGTATCTACAGGTCAGACACGGACACAGAGTTTATCAGAGACGCGCAACAACACAGCTGCGCTCTCTATCATCTCCAGAACATCACAGCTGCTGCTCCTCAGAGTGTTGGAGTAAAGGCTTCATGTGAGAGTTTTCTATTTTAAACTGCTCCTGTAGGAAGGAAGACGGTGTGTAGTGCAATCTTACTGGTGTCAAAAGCTGCTTTGAGGGCCTGGATGTCAGTGGCCACCCCTGAGATCCTGTAGATTCCCACTTCGTCTATCCCTCGCTTCTCCACTTCCTCAATGCACTGTCGGACGATGTAAGGCACTTTGGAACGTTCGCGCCTGTGGACCCAAGCATCAGGGTTATGTCTAACACAGCATATTAAATCTAATCTCGTCTAATTTTATTCTAAAACGTTGAGATTTAAGAATATGATAATCAATGTCGTTCCCAGTAACAGGAATACAGTCCACTCACTTTGTCACCACGTTGATTTTGACTCCAAACACCCCGCTCTGTTTTTTGGACGGCGTTCTCTTCAAGCTGAGGTCTCGGCTCGTGAACTTCATGGAGAATTCCACTTTGATCTGATGAAACGGACAAATGACAGCTAAAGTCAACATGTTTGTCTCAGAGGATGCACACAATGCAATAAGGCAGGGGTGTTAAACTCCCCATTTGATCTCAAATGGGCCGGATGAGTAAAAACAAGAACTTTTTTGCGGCCAATGCTTACATTGACTTTGCCAAACAATAACATCTCATCCCATTTTCTATACAATGTCATTATCTCTTAACTCTTACCCCGTTCATCTCTATGACGTCCATGTGCCAGTTCTTGGACTGCACAGTCTGAGGGTCCAGCTGAAACAAAGCACAAAGACATCGGATGATTAATATTTTGCCTTTTATCAAATATAAGGACATCATTCTCACAGAGGAACGTGCTTAAACAAATCTTTTGATCATGTTATTTCCGTGAGTTAGTATTATAGGAATCAATTGGGAAACTCAAGCACCAAAATGAAAACTTAATTTATACGAAGCCATCTTTACCCAGCCAGGTTTTTATTTATTTATTGTGTACAAACAACAAACCCGGCTAAACAGATTCTGCACAGCCAGACAAAACAGCCGAAGTATTTATGTCACAGTGTGTGACACATAAAAATGGTAGAAATTCACAACTTTGCATTTTATTTAGCAAGAATTCTGTACTAATTCAACTCCTGCTGACACTGTAGATCAATGCAGGAGCTACTATTCATCTGGCCATTTCTTTTTTCTTCCTCTTTGTTCAACAGTTTTGAGAAAAGAGACATAATTCCCATAGGAAATGAATGGGCAGAGTAGATCAAAAGGCAGATTCCTTTCAGCATGTGATCCTTGCATGACTGAAACCATTTGTCTTTACATGGAATATCTTCATGATAATGCATGTTCTTCTCACACTATCCTTACAGTTAGCGGACGAGAGTGTCGAGATTGAGATTAGCGTCTAGTTAATCTGAGAATATTTCTACCAATGAAATAGAACACAGCAGATTATCTATTCTTACTTTGTTATCAACACAATTAATTACTCGGTCACTTCCAATTAATAAATAGTGTTCCCGCCCGGTCTCGAACCGGGGACCTTTCGCGTGTTAGGCGAACGTGATAACCACTACACTACGGGAACTGACTGCTGTACACAGAGTCTGTGCTCAACATGACGAGGGTTGTCAGGGTTGATCAAGATTCAGCAAGTCCAGAGTTTAACCCTGAGCTGCTCTACTTTCCTAACCTTTGACACAGATCAGAGTTCAGCCGTCTCTGGAGCCGGATCTCAGCTGCTCTATAAAAGCACAGTCACGTAGCCTACTTTGCGCGGCCTCTCTAGGGTCCGACGCGGGCTCCAGACTCTTGGCCCACTTCACCGCACATTCTCAAAAGTCTGTATCACATATCCCACGATGCCCTTCTCCCGAGACATGATAGATGGGGCAGCCTGTTGTTGCTTCGAGTCTCCTGGAGACCCTGCTGTGTGAGGCCACAACAGCTAATGTCTTTTTTATAGGCAGTTCCAACGTTCCACGCTACACAGTTCTGTTTTAACGGTGATGTCGGAGCTCGACTTAGAGGAAAATAATGTTTGTTGGATGAGTGCGAAGGAGGGGGCGGGGGACACACTTCCCTTATTGTCAGCATTAAGGCCACATTATACTTCTCCGACTGCGTATGCGTTATCCGTCTGCGTCACCACGGAGACGCCTCGAGCATTTATACTTCTGCGTCGTGGTGACGGACACTCGCTGCAATTTCCCGCCAGATCAGCAGGGGTCACTGCGCAAGGTTGTTGTGCTTCTGGCTACAGTGAGCAATGGCGTCCGAGAAAGTCCAGAGGACTCTGCGTAGCTACGCAGAGCACTTTACGCAGAAGTATAAATTGGGCTTAAGGCAGCAACCATTAAAAGTTCTCACTGAGTGTAAATTCATTAGCTCATAAAAGGGCCATTTGGCATTGGTTTCACGCATTCCAATTATCGTTAAAGCTCGTTTTCCCAGCAGGGTTCGGGTTCGAGATGAGGGACAGGTAATCACTGCAATTGGGTTTTTTACGCAACTACTGCCAAGAGGAGATACGGGCAAAGATCCAGGACCTCGCAGACGACGCCACCTGCGGTTCCTTTCAAAGTAGACACTGAAAAAAACTGTTCCTTTCACCTATTTCATCTTTATGACCCTCTCTCGTTTTTTTTTTGTTTTTTTTAAATAACTGATTAAAAATGAATGCAGTCATACTGGGGTTGTAAAAATAAAAGGATCTTTTACAGGCAGTGGTTTCACTCTATGGCCCCCTCTCAAAACTGTGTCCTCAAACTCGTTTATTTTTCATTAAATATACTTAGGAGCTCAGCCCGAACGCCTCCCCTTCCGTTCCGAGGAAATTTAAAGGGGTGAGTGCAAAGAGTCAACGTAAAATCAGACAGACTTCCATTGCGCCAAAGATTAAGTTCAGATTAAAGAAGAAAACTCCAGGTGAAGGACTGAAAGAGAGGAAACAGTAGGGGACTGATGGTCAAATGAAAGAGTTGCATTCAATGAACCTCTTCACACTATATGATCAACATTCCATTCATATGATTACTTGGAAGGGAATCTCAAGCATGTGAGAGTCTGTCTAAGTTCTAACATTCACACAGATGTCTAGTAAATGTCTGACTCGTGTCCTCGGGCTAAGATGATTCAGACGAGCAGACATCACAGTCGCACAAAGTCCTCTTTGTACGAGCATTAAAAACTAGAAGAACCGAGCAGAGGCCAGAACATTCTGCTGCCTGAAGCAAAGTACAGAAATACTTCAAATCAAGCAGAGTGGTGCAAAAAAAAAAAAAAAAAAACTCATGCTGTGCTTTATATAAAAAGATCTGCACACATTCCAGTTGCAACACACATAAGGAAAAAACAACGGCTGTGTTTGTGCTTTTTGATGAGCATGCAGCGTCAGCAACAGCAGCTCACTCTGGGAACTCCATGTTCTTGAGTGTGCACCAGGTGTGGAGCTCAGCTGTTCTCTTAACCCCGGCTCATGCACTCAATCTAACACCTGTACGCAGCAACACACACACTCGTGGTAGTTCTTTTATGTGCTCGCGCATTTAAAATACATGTGAGTGGAGGCATATGGCAGCCACTTGTGGGCCCTACAGAAATAGATGTCAGGATCTCTTCCAGCCTCTCTCTCTCAGTCAGGCAGCTATATCTTCACTTCAAAAAGAAGAAGCAGACAGCTGTGATGTAGGACTTACATGCAGCCAATTAAGCAGATAAAGTCATGCTGTTTTGCTGCCACGTGGTGTTTCTGCAGTAAAAGCCTTTCTAAAAGAATATATAACATTCATAATCCAATTCAACATCTACTGTATGCACCTCAGTCATTCCTAGATACTGGGTTAGGACCCAGAGTGCACCTTTTATGGTCAAAAACCTCCTATTTGCTGTAAATGAGCCGATCAAAATCTCTCCTCACTGAAGCTCTCGTCAGCTGCGCTGTTTCAGACTGAAATCTCATCCCCAGAAGACAGACTGTTTTGTGATTGGTGATTTGGTCTCATTTACCAATACATAATAACACATGTATACAGTACATGCATGCAAATGCACATATCTCTTGGCTTGTTTACTTGTTTAAAACTGCAGTGTATAACATTTAAATATAAATGAATGTCGAAAAAAAAATTTGGACCACCTGTCACATGAGTGCGTTTGTCAGCATAGTAGTGTTTTGCTTTCGTGTCTGTGGAGACACAGAGCGATGTCTGTGACATCCCGACCGACAGAGAGAGGGCGAAAGCATAAGTGAGAAGGCAGCGGACTTAAGGTTAAGGAATGATTCCAGGTTCTCTGAAACATATGTGTGGTAATACACTCTTAGAAATAAAAGTGCTTAGCAGGACCAAATACGGCTCTTCGGCTTGTCGTCATAGGAGAACCCTTTTTGGCATAGATAGAAGACAGTAAGTGAAGTCTTTCGGATAGACTGAGTGTGAGCAGAGTCAGCAGATTGACGATTCTCACTATATTATTGAAACACAATTATTAATCAGTTAATTACTGAGTCATTCGTAAGTAACAAAGAATGTTCCCGCCCGGTCTCGAACCGGGGACCTTTCGCGTGTTAGGCGAACGTGATAACCACTACACTACGGGAACTGTGCATATTTAAGTCACACTGCAGCCTCGAGCGCTAAGGCTGGGCGTGACATGTGAATGATATGCACACTCAGAGAATGACAGCAACAGCTGACCGACACAGTCAAACGTCACACTGCAGCAGGAGGAAAACAAAACCTGCACTTCTGTCAAGTAGCAATTCATTCACGATAGCACAATCCGGCCTTATTATACAATATCATGTCCAAAACACGTACTGTTGACGTTAAAAATGAACCTTCTTACTAATAAGTATGGTAAACAGTTCACATCATATGTTCCTCAGATGAAATTGCACTCAGTTTTAATTATATATGGATGGTGGGTGCTTCATATTGTACATAATATGACAATAATATTTATAAATTAGTCTATAAAAATACAAGTGTGGGCGTCCTGAAACAGCAGAAGACGATTATGGGCAAAGCCTTTAATAATAAAAATCCCTCAACACTTATTTAGTTGCTATGCAGGGGAGTTACAGCCGACGCTATTCAAAACACAACTCGATCTTATGATATGCTAAATTAATGAATGTCTCTTTAATTTGTCCTCGGTGTTTCATCGCAGTTTCCCCGTCGCTGCTCTGTGCTGATTAAATATTCATTCAGCTGCAGAGAGCCTTTTTTTTTGATAGCGCTTTAATTAGAGCATAGCACGGCTCCTCGGCTTTAGCGGGATTACAAAAATTGTTTGTGCAGTAAATGAGTCTCTCTTCTTTTCCACAGTTGGATGTTTGCCTTGTAAAACACAAAACTATTTTTAGACACGTGAGCCACTTAAGGATAAGGTTTTTTCGTTTTTTTTAAGAACCAGTGAGACACAACAGCTGCTGATGTAACCGCGGCCTGCGTGAGGTCTGTGTGACTCCGTGTTGCCATGTTCACTCATCCAACAACTTCCCGGCGCGGGCCAATCGGCGGAGGCTTTCGACAGATAAAGAGATGCGATTTGTGGATGACTCTTTCATCTCTGCAGGCAGTGTGCAGTGCACCAGCGCGTCGTGTCAGTGACACACACACAGATTCGTGCTGCACTTACGCAACACAACTGCGCCTGCAGCCGAGGTGAGTAAGCGCACTGATGCAGAGGGAAATGTGACTTATCCTGTGCTTCAGAGCAGAAAAAAAGAGTCAAGTGGTCCTTTAATCGCCTGGATTTGAGTTTAACACAAGCACTTACATTCACTTTGAAATGACTCAAAACAGAATGTATTTATTCTCAGTCTCCCCGTAACAGAACTCCCTTCTCTCTCTCTTTGAGCAGTTAACTAAAGATGTCAGCTCATCTGATGCATCCGTTATTCCCTTAATTACAGCGCTAAAGCGTCTGCTACACAAAGATTGAGACCACGGCGTGAAAACAATGAAAAGTGCGCGCTTGAGAATCTGTCGACACGTTTTACTAAGATCTACTCAGATCCCCTGTATTTTATCGCGATAGTACTCGATCCTCGTTTTAAAGATCATTATGTACAGTATGTGTCATGTATGGATGTGGGGATAAAACTGCGCATAGAGAAATGATCCAGTCTGCGTTGGATCATATGGTTTTACATGCCATTTTGTATAAATTATACAATAAACACTATGTGGGCAGGCTAAGTGATGTTTGTCCACATATCTACACGGTAAATTAAGAAACGGGAAAGTAAAGTAATAAGTAGTGAAGTTACTTTTCAAATCCAGTAACTAGTAAAGTAATCTCATTACAATTTACCAAAGTAACTATTAACTAATTACACGGTTTATTCTTGTGCTGGGCACGTTAACGACGGTTAACGGCATCGAAGTCAACGCACGATGCTCTTCCATGAGGACTGACCGGAAAAAGACGAGCGTGGCGTCATGTTTACGTGACTCCAGATTGTTAAAATGAGTCTCTAAAGTCTCTAAACTAACTAACCTCTTCTTCCCACAGCAACAAACGCGTCATAAAGCCTGATGTTTAACTTTAATTAACACAGATTGACGGAAATTCCAACAGAAAGGATAAGAAGAAACTTGGCTAAAATCTCACAAAAACCATGACGTAGGGCTATCTACAGTGATGCACAAGTGTTATCTTTACTTTGACGGCAAGATATTTCACATAGAGCTTGTAATTGCAGAGATATACTCTGTTTAGTTTGGGCATGACATTTTTGAGCTGGGACCCCAAAAAGAGGTTAATAATCAAATTAAATCTGGATTAAAGTAAAGCATTTGTGATCAGTGAACTGCCTTTACTTCCTGGTTTTAGCGCAGAAGAAAAGTTTCAGAAAATAAAACCAGCAAAACCAATCAGTCATCGTAATCCTTGAATATTCCAGATAAATCATGATTACAGACCAGATTGTGTGGCGATGATCTCATCAACCACTTTCCTCTTAATAAAAGGTCCAGTGTTAAAAACATACCTGACTAATTAGATGATTAATACCCCGTCGTCACTCCGCTGAGATTAAAGCTACCCTGCACATGCTCTGCTGCACGACCAGAACCGTGGGGGTCACTGAGGGTCTCTCCTGAAGCTCATTAACCAATAGGAGAACCAGCATGATGGGGATGGATTGGGGCCAATAAAAGCCAATGTGCCCTCCAGTGGGGACAGATGGGAGATTTATGTGGCTCATATAAAAGGCTATTATGAGACCGCCTGGCATTTTAGGCACACAGGAGGGACCGAACCCTAAAATGTCATCTGCACTAATCAACACACTCAAAAAATGGAAGAGTATCATTTTGTATGTGGGTTAAAATGCAGCGGGGGGCCAGATGAGCAAGGCAGAGGGCAGATGATAATGGTTAGATGTGAATCTTCCCCCCCGGGCTAAAGCCGACACGACGGCACCATTGTTCTCCATGCTAAGCTCGCTGAACTGCGACGAAGGGAAAAACCCAGGTCATGGGCTAAAATAAACCCAACCATGATCTTAAACACGCAGCCAAAAGCTGCCGACAGCCTAATCATCATTTGTTCTTTTGCTGAGAGGCACAAAAGGTATATATTTATGTCTGCTTCTGAAGCCAATTAATGTTTGCAGCCAAGCCTCATCACATCCACACTGTGTCTTAATTAGAAGTCGCATTAGACTGGAGGTGTGAGGACAATTCTCCGGGGAGCTTCACCGAACTGTTATTCTTCTAAACACGGTGTGAAGAATGTGACGCAGAGAAATCACACAAAGCAACATGAAAAAAACAACAACCTAGAATCTGTTTTTCCTCTTCCTGATAAAAGACAAAATTTGGTGTCTGTCAATTAGAAATCAAAACAAATCAGACAAAGAATTCATCTGCATTTGAAAGGTTGGCCGAATAAGTAAAATAATGCATTTCAGATGAATAATAAAAAAAAAATGTTGATCGGTGTTTTCCTGGAAATGACGATGTTCTCGAACGTCTCGTTTTTGTCCACAGACCAAAACGATTCCGTTTGAATGATTTCTTTGTTATGTGGAGCAAAGGAACAAAGGAAATATTCACATTTAAGAACCTAAAAATGATCAGAAATCTTGTTTTATTAGTGAAAAAAGCTTCATTGGTTTTTAAAATAGTTGACGATTAACTTATAGTAATCAACTAGAAAAGCACTCGGGGAGCGCAGACCTCTGACCCCCCACAAAATAGCGATAGCGTCTACGGATCACGCTCAAAATTGGATCACTTGTTCCTGTCGAAGAACTTGCAAGGATCAAAAGGACGACGAGTCGAGAATAAACCGCATCACAAGTATCACTCGTGAAAACCTGACGTTCAAAGCGTCTGTCAAAAAATAACGAGCGCGTGAATGAGGGGTTTTCTGTGCAGACGCAATCACATGACACTTAAGGCCAAACGACATTAAGACACAGGAATTTTGTGAAATAGGGCAGAGGAATGACTGTAGGTTAATGAAGTAAAGTCAGGGCTTAGTATGTCATTCTCTTTTTTATCCTGCTCAGCATATAAAGTAGAAAACAACTAGTTTATGATGCATAAAAACACTGATGCATATCATCCTTCCACATTAGTCGCAGTTTTAGCAACGTAAACAGCACACGCGCTTCTTTTCCATCGTCCATAAACAAAAAACATCTGGTGTAAGAGGGAGAGAGAAAAAAAAAGGTGCATGAGCCACAAATACCCACACATACCAAACATGAGTGGGTGTTCTGTAGTTTAAATCATCCGTCAAACAAAACAACAAGCTTTACGTCATGTAATACTCAATACTTTATGATCGAATGACAATAATTGCTATTTCTGAATGAACCTCAATACTATAATAGCTATAAATCTACTGTTTTCCATCTAATTATGGGGGGGAAAAAAGGTTAGGATAATACCATGATCATAGTTTTAGAGAAACAAAGCACTTCACGGGAGGGAAACGCAACATAATTGGCTATAAATGCCAGAAAATATCATATTTTAATCCAATCTTTACCTTTGCAGCAATAAGTGCGTTCAAATCTCAGACAGACAAAAGGTTCCGGCATCATCTTGGGATAATGTGACAGTTAATTAGTGGAGGAAAAAGAAAAAATGCCAAAGGGGTATTATATTTAGAGCAGTAAAAAAACCAAAAAAACAGTAGACAATACCTAAGATCAACAGCAGAGGGAGACAGTGAAATGACAAAACACAAGTGTAAGTGAAAGGATTTGATTTGGAAATACCGTGGACTCATCACTTGGGCACCAAACAAAGGCTGGTGGATTTAGAAAGTGACAAAATGTGTAAAATAAAAAAATAATCATGAATAAAACTTCATGTTTACGTGTGATACAGTTAGTAAATGGGGAAATATTACACAGAATACAACGTTTAGATTGGATTTAAACTAAATAACTGCAGTTTAAAGATGTAATAGCCAGCTTGGTTATGTTATGGGAAAAAAAATCATATTTTGTTTTTGTATAAGTATTGTATAAGTATTGCTGTGGTGATGGATTTTCTCTGAACACTCCATCACTGCCTTTGCTGCAGTCAATAGAGCCATCAGATAAGAACAATGGTCAACTCTGTGCTGAAAGAAAAGACACCCGGGGGGAGAGAGAGCACACATGGAGAGGGACACACTGATAATAAAAGAGAGACAGAGCAAACAGATGGAAGTGACATTAGTGATAAATAGAAGAGAACACATGTGAAGGGGGGGGAGATAAAAGAGAGGAAACACAGCTTGTCTGTGTATGTGACATGTGTGTGTGTGCATATGTCAGCCAGAAACCTTTTGTTTGAGGAGCTTGCTGCGGACGCGGCCCCATAGCTTGGCCCCCGTGTTGGTGTGCCTCTTCAGCACGGGGGTCTGGGGCTGACTGGACAGATTGTGCTGGTTCTGGTCCACGCAGCAGTGCTGCTCCAGACGCTCGCACACCGAGTTCAAGTTCACGTCGGGCACCAGGATCTCCGTCATTTCCCAAAAAAAGCTGCTGACGTCCCAACCCTCTCTCTCCCGCCAGGAAACGCAGGTGGAGGAAGTTGTGCCGAGGGACAGAGAGGCTGGATTCCCCCCCCAAGTTGGACCTCTCTTAACAGATCCAGGTGCTGGACAGAGAGGCTCCAAAGAGATGATGAGAGATGATGCTCACTTCAAAAAAGGGAAGACTGATAAGAAAGAGGAAGACGAGATGCGACCATGGTTTCCTTGATAAGCCTGACGGTAAATCCACGTTGATGCGTCTCTCGTCGTGAGCTCATTCCACAGTCAGCTGCCAACATCTCCTCACTGTGCAGTCTGACTTCCACAACAGCAGAGCGCTAGAGCGAGGCAGTGAGAGAGAGAGAGAAAGAGAGAGAGAGAGAAGAGGGAGGGAGCTCAAGGGAGTGAATGAGGTCCTGTTGTCACTGCTTCTCCAGATGTGGATGGACACACCTCCACAGGGAGGAGGGAGGAGTGGTGGAAGTAATGAAGAGTCAATGAAAAAAAGGAGAGATGAGGGAGTGAGGGACTGCTAAAGGCCGGTCTGTGTTTTTTTGTATCTTGTCCTCGGTGCTTTGACCCCGTGTTGACCTTTCCCAGAGCTGGTCAGAGGAATGTGATGATGGGAAGGAGGCAGAGAAGGTGTGAAACTTTTTTCTTCTCCATTTAAGTAAAAAAAAAAACGACCTCCTCCATGAAAAAATGGAAAAAGGGTTGAAAAGCTTCCACGTTCCAACGCCTGTGTCCACACTCTTCTTTCTCTTTGCGTTTCACTTCCTCGCGTCACAACCTTTAACTTCCACCATTTTCTTTTTCCACTCACTGTTAAAGTGTGTGTGTGTGTGTTTACGTACGTGAATTTTTTCCACTACAGTGTTTAACCCCCGTCTGTTGACATTGGAAAGTCACTCAAAGACATGCACAAGCACAAGCACTCCCACTCCCCTGGGTAGACGCGCAGAGCAAATTGCCATCTTTATTAAACAGGACAGCCACAGTCGTCTGCTCTTCAAAAAGGCCTCTGTACAAAAAAAATAAATGATCGATCGGGGAAGGGGGGATCACCCCACGCCTGTCAAACTCCATCCCCGTCCACCTTGTCCCATCTCGCCTGAATTAGATCAGGGGAGAAAACGCGGTGCGTTGGAAAGGTTACAGTCATGAGGCTGCATTTAAAAATCTTCAGATCACAAAAAACAAAACGCATCTTTGTGCTGAGAGGTCGTTGTGATTCAGAGTCGGAGTGTGCAGCTGCATGCGAAACGAAACGTTTGTACAGACGTACATACATGATGAGTTACAGAAAAAAAAGATCGGATAAAATCGCGGAGGAACCTTGAAACTCACTCACTGCGTTTTAACTGCTATTTCTGTAACACTTGCGTTGTATTTTATACTCGACGTAACTGAAAATCCCAGTAATAAGGCATTAATAGGGAAATACTGTGATTATACAGGAAACTGCTGTTCGATCACAGATCATGAAAGTTTATCGTACTATTGTACCAAGACGAATTTGTACAAAAGGGTACACAACAATGTAGGGCTGACGTTCTGACTTTTTGATACGACAACCGTCTCTTTTGTATCCAAAATCCGCTAATTTTTACTTATAAAATTGACTCTACTACTAAGCACTTCACTGGCGTTTCCGGGAAATCACAACAACAACACGACCTACCGGAAACAGCCCAGCTAGCAGCGGCCATGGTTGGTAGGCGGAAGTTCCATTGTACACGTAACCTATGCAGTAACACATGCAGTTACACTTTAGATTAGGGAACACATATTCACCATTAAGTAGGTGCCGAATAACATATATAAGTCGCATACTAGCCCTTCATCAGTAATCATTAAGCACATATTAACACCTTATTCTACCTCTATTACAACATGACTTAAGATTCTTCCGACATAAGGTGTTAATACTTGCTTAATATTTACTAATAAAGGGCTAGTATGCGACTTATATGCATGTTAGTAAGCACCTAGTTAATGGTGAATATGGGTCCTAATCTAAAGTGTTTGTAATTTACTACTTATTTACTCAAATGCACATGTGAATAGGAAAACAACCCTTTTCTAGGAGAAGTTAACTTTAAAATCATTTTACAAAAGTGAAACGAAACATCAGGGACAGGAAATGACTTCAGCCACAGAGGCTACTGGGAGCTAACAGCAGTTAGCATTTGGAAAAGTGATCATTTGCAGGCTCTAGCAGGCACATTGCCGTCATATACAACAAGTATCCACTGGACAGATAAATCCTCTGAGGCTGGAAGTTTGTGTAGAACTCTGTGCTGCACTGTGGAGCCAAAAATAGAACTTTTCGCAGACTTTGCGGACTTCCAGTTTTCGGATACCGTTGCCCTAACCCTCTCTCGTGTTTTACGGACAAAGCGGAGCTCCGTGAGACAACAACAATTCCAGGAATTTAGCGCATTGTGACGTCCCAATGAGTGCGGAAGTCAACATTGCGTGTTTTATCTCCTGTACTTAGACTGAGGAGGACCACAAAAACATGAGTGAGTCATCTTTTTTCACACTTTGCCGACTGATAGGACCTCCAGAGTCCCAAATATAAGGATTCAAATGATTAAAATGTTGATTTTGCATAATATGCGACCTTTAAGTGAAAGGCTGGAAAATAATCTGCTTTAATATACATGACCTGATCCCCTCTCTAGTATTTTTATATTCGTCTATCGGAAAATTCCCTTTACTCCAGCAGTTCCTAGCAGGGAAAGGGAAATGACTCCTCTCCCACTCTGAACTCTTATAAAAGTCGTGATGCCATCATGAGTCGTAGCAGACAGCAGCAGACAGGGTGATACCACCGTGGCCTTTATGTCTGACTCTGTGGAGAGAGAGAGAGAGAATGGGTGTAGGCTGCTCGCTCTGATATGGAAGAGACGTCGGCCAACCTTCACCACAGAGTATTTTTGTGTACTGGGGTTCGTAACTATGAGATATAAGCACAGTATGCGTCACATCTCGGAAAGAATGTCTGGGAAAACCATGTTTTGCAAATGGGGGGGAAGAAAAAGCCCCGCGGGGAAGCAGGAGATATTTTTGGTAAAGATCACAGAGGAGAAGAAGATAAAAATAGAGCAGTGTTTTCACTGGCTATAGGGTAACTTTTGTATAAAGCAAGTGTTTCAGTTATTCTTGATACAGACAGACTGTTGAGCATCAATTAAACAGAATAATCATAATCATTGTCACTGCCCTAATGGTTTCTTAAGTTATTTTCATTCCAGTCTGAGATAAATCAGTTTATCCTTCACGGAGAGCTAAGTTTTACCTTTTTCCTCTCATATATAAAATCAGTCAACCTGAGATATGTCTTTTCAAAGAGTCACACTCTTAGAATTGAAAGTGTTAATTAGAACCATATAAGGTTCTTCAGCTTGTCCTCATATGAGAACCCTTTTTGGCTGCAGGTAGAACCTTTTTATAAAGGTTCCACCTGGAACCCTTTTAGAGAGTTCCACCTGGAACCCTTTTAAAACCCTTTATTCAGGAAAGGGGTTTTAAAGGGTTCTCTAGATCTAAATGGTTCTTACTGGAACCATTAGTGAACCGGTGAAATGGTTCCAGGTAGAACCACAGCTCTTGTAGAAGGACCCTTTTGGAACCCTTATTTCTAAGAGTGCAGAACTAAACATCTGAGATACTGTATGTTATCATAAAACTCGGAAAACAAGATAAATAAAAATCCATCTTAAAAATCTTCCATAATTCAACAAAGCTTCCTCTGTCTTGTAAACCAGGAGGATTATAGCCTTTTCAGTTTAATAGTTATTTAGGAATAAAAGTGCTAAGTAGAACCATATAAGGTTCTTCAGCTTGTCCTCATAGGAGAACCCTTTTTGGCTCCAGGTAGAACCTTTTTATAAAGGTTCCACCAAGAACCCTTTTAAAACCCTTTCTTCAGGAAAGGGGTTTTAAAGGGTTCTCTGGATCAAAATGGTTCTTACTGGAACCATTTGTGTTACCAAGAACCCTTGAAAAACCCTTTATTCAGGAAAGGGTTTTTCAGAAGCAAATGGTTCCAGGTAGAACCTCAGCCCTTGTAGAAGGACTCTTTTAGAACCCTTATTCCTAAGAGTGTATATTGTTGGACACAGTGGGTGCTGTTCAGCAAACGTGACAATATAATCTCACTTTATGGGTGATGCCACTGTTCTCTTTTCATTCATGCATGTTTAACGTGGTTCTACAGATGTACTTTTCTCCCCCATTTACACTGTCAAGAAAGCCTGGAAATCGGATGATCTACTGAGAGCAGAGCAGCCCTCAAACGAATAAAAGATAACCAAATGTTTCCCTCTTTTACAAAGAACACTTTCAGAAAGCACCTTGTTTTTAAAAGAGCAGCAGCAGCAGCATCTATAGACGTCTATACCATCAGGTCAACCAGAGTCTAACGCTTCACAACGCATCACGTCTTAAAAATCACAGTGAGCGAGCACGCGTGAACGTATGAACTCCCCCAGCAGAACACACAAACACACATACTGTACATTCATAAAGTGATATATCGAGCGCTCCACTCTCTGCACACCGAGCGTGAGCTCATAACTTTTTTATGGCATTAAAACCATCATTGCACACACGTGCAGACATGTTGACCCAGAACTCCACACACATTAAAACCACGCGTGCACAGACCGCCACGCTTCACCAAAACCCACATTTATTCTATATATGACTCTGAAATAGAAAATAATAACAGGAGTGAGATGTGTCACAATAATATTTTGTCTCAATCTTCAATTTTAGCTCCCTGGTTTTTCTGTGTTTAAAAGGAGTGGAAAAAAACGGCCCCTTATTTTCCTAAAAGGCCCTGGCAAAGATTAAAGAAAGTACGACAGAGATACATTAACTGGAGGAGAAGATGAACTGTGTGGGGGCCTTGAGCTTGAGAGACATGGGAACGATAAAAAGAGAAAAGAGGCGAAGAGGAGGAGGAGGATGACGGCCAGTGGGGAGATAAGATTAAGACTTCTTGTGGGAATGAAAGACGACATAAAAGACGAGAGTAATTAGCAAAAGTGGTAATCCTTGAAATCTGTTTGTGTGCCAGTAATGGTGCAACACAACAGAGGCACTTTGTGCTGGAAATCTGTCCAGAGAACAACTTCATTAACACAAAGTTATTGAAGGCTGATTCAAATTATATTAAATTATTTTGGGAAATGAAGAAAAAAAAGAAACATTAGGATGGTTCAGGTCTGAGTGCCTCGACTCTTAGAAATTAGGGTTCCAAAAGTGTCCTTCTACAAGGGCTGAGGTTCTACCTGGAACCATTTGCTTCTGAAAAACCCTTTCCCGTAGAAAGGGTTTTTCAAGGGTTCTTGATATCACTAATGGTTCCAGTAAGAACCATTTTGATCCAGAAAACCCCTTTCCTGAATAAAGGGTTTTAAAAGGGTTCTTAGTGGAACACTGCAAAAGGGTTCCAGATGGAACCTTTATAAATAGGTTCTACCTGGAGCCAAAAAGGGTTCTCCTATGAGGACAAGCCGAAGAACCATATATGGTTCCAATTAGCACTTTCATTCCTAAGAGTGTACTAATCACTTATATGAATTAAAACATTTTCACCGTTTTCTACCATTTTATGGACGAAACAAGTTACAGACAGGCAACAGATTTAAATTTAGCTACGATTAGATAAGGCTAATATATATATCGCTATAGCTATATCCAATTAGCACTTTTATTTCTAAGAGTGTACGATCTGACTCAGGACCAGTCCTGGTTCTTAATTATAGATGGGCTGAGTGGCACAGCGTACCTCGTAAAGCTGCTCCATACGACCAGACTGTCAGGGAGGCAGGGAGGGAGAATGTTGAGCGAGGTTCCCGCTTTCTACTCCAAACTCCAAAAAAAAAAAAAAAGCAGCAGGATTCTGTTGATTGTGCGATTCTCTTGTCCTCCACTCCACGGTCTGCCAATCACAGAGGCCTTCGTGAGCCCCGGGATGAATAAATGATCAATTTAACGACTATACGGGCGCTCTGTCGTGAATATGGAGCAGCTCGGAATCCGTGCACCGCGGCTCATAAATATGCAAACGGGCCCTGACCGCAAGTCTGCAGTCAGGTGTTTGCTATTCCAACGAGCCTCTGTGCAGATGAACTGGGAGCTTCATACAGCTGCGGAAAACATCTGCCTGTGACTGTTCTGGAGCCGACCTTCACTGTAATTCCCTCTTTAGTAGTAAGTAACAAACCATGTGTGTGATGTAACGTACATGGCCTCCGAAGACATAGCTGGGATATTTGACATCAACAAGAGCCTGTAACTACAACACCAGATTCTTTTTCACAGTACGTATGTGCTATGTGGTCAAATTCAGCAGCATTTCATGTCCTGGATGGTTTGGTGTTCTGGCCTAGGTTCTGACCTGGTATCTAATGTGGAGACAGCCTGAATTATGACACATCTGGCATTCAATTGCATGTTGGATTCGTCCCCTTTGACCACAGGGTCAGCCCTTCATTCAAAAAAACCACTGAAGTCATAGCTGCTTGCAATAACAAAATGTTTTGCATGTTGTGTCAAGGCTCTACTTCAGCTACTATAACATGAAATAAGTTGTAACCATTAGAAAAAGGGAACCATATTGAGATCAGTGTTAATATTGTGGCTAGAAATAAACATATGAGCACGGTCTGCACAAGATCATATCACTCAGGATGGATGTTACAGTAACACCAGGTCTGAGTTAGGTTGTTGTTAAAAGGGTGGAATATTGGTTTGATATTTTGGGAATACTCTTATGGAAATAAACTTTAAAATGTGCTATCCCTCGACGCAACTAAGAGTCCAGAGACTCCAGAGATCGTAAACAATCTTTCATCACCCCTTCTTGGTTGCCAGAGCTGATCTTTTTCCTGAATCCATATTATTGAATTGGCAAAGATTCTTTCGAGGCCCTTTCTGCAATCCCCCCAGAATCTGAATATATTAAGGCACTTTGGATGTCAGTGCTTTGCCCAGGGGCACATTGGCATGTAAAGTAACCGAGTTGAGGATTGAACACAACCTGCTCTACTACTGCACAGTCACTCCATCAGCAATCAAAGATATTTATTCATAGAAAGTATTTGGCACTTTTTTTTGGACATAGTCAGACAAGCTGTTTCCTCTTTGTTTCTATTCTTTAAGCGTAACTAAACTATCTGACAAGGTCTACCCTATGAGAACATTACTGATAATATCACATTACAAATTAATAGATAATGATGGATAATACATATATATTTTTTCAAAACTGTCTAGAGCAGGGGTCTCAAACTCGCGGCCCAGGGGCCACATGCGGCTCGCCAGTCGATGTCCTGCGGCCCTACACTTATTTTGAAATGACTAAATTCAACATTTAAATATATATAAGCAGTTATAGTGTTTTAATTACAATTGTCTACATGTATATTTTGAGCTACTGTTTTAATACTGTTTTATTTCGGTCTGTTTTTGTTATTTTCAGATTCATTTTGCATCATTCTCTTCCCATAATATAATTTTAATTTCTAATCACGGTTAACGGTTTGTAAATTTTTCCCGATTGTTGGACTTTTTTCACTTGACCTTGCCAAGACGACTAGACAAGAAGTTCACTGGCTTTCAGGTCATTTTGAATTTGAGGAGTCCACGTTGAATCGAGTACCAGTCCCGTTCATTTGAGCCGCACCACCAGGGCCCCGAGTCACGTGATGTCGGGAGCTCTATATTGGGTCATTTTGCCAGAATAAAAGTTTTCTCCCCCTTTTTTTTAGACATGATAATCAAAACTTTGGGCTTATTTAACAGGCCCATCAGAAATAAAGTGCTGCGTTTTCATCCCGTGTGCCCCCTGAGGACCGTGACTGACTCGCACCATGATTGATTGAGTGACACCGATAGCTGCGAGCCGCGTTGTGAACGGATAATTCAATCAGTTTTAAAGTGATGGGCCTCCGTAAGAATGTTGACGGAAAGACCCGCTCTTCCTCTTTGATCTCTCCAGCCTGATTCTCTAAAGCTTAAGCAAGAAGGAGGAGGAAGAGAGTAAATGAGGAGAGGTGTGTGTGTGTGTGTGTGTGTGTGTAAGGGGGCATTTGACAGAGGGTCCTTCAGGGTACAGTGAGAGTGGTTAAGACGGGAGCACAGCAGCGGTGGGGTGGTTTTTGGCAGGGTGAGAAATCGTAGCCTCGGGGCGCGCTCCACAGATTAATCCTGCTTCTCATTCCTCTGAGCCAATGGGAGCAGAAACTTCCTTCGATTAACCGCTCCATCACTTATTAAGCACTTCAGAACAAAAGGTGGTGATGGAGCGAGAGGAGGTAAGACAAGAGACAGAGAGAGAGAGCTGGGGGGGAGGTGGTTTCACTGGAGTCTGCTGTGTTGTTGGGTGTGGTTGGGATGAGGATGAAGAGGAGTGTGTGTACGTATCTGCTCAGACGGAGAGTAGGAGGCAAAACAAAGCTTTCAGGATATGAAAGGCTATGAATAGACGGAGGAATTTTAAAGCCTTGAAAAATTCTTCTTCATCTCCTTCAGTGTTTTATGGCAGGTGGCATTGTTGCTCCCCTTTCCCTCTCCAAATATTCATGTACTTAAAGGCAAATCTAACGACAACAAATAGTCTAATCCGTACAAGCGCATGCAAACAAAGCTCTCAGTTTGAGCAGTAAACTGAGGCACATACAGGTTCCATAACAAACATCTTACCAGAATATTAAGGTCAGACTCTGCTAATACGACATCCTTCACATCTTTCTCTGCTAATTGTTATTGTTTTTTCATCATGATTTACAGTGAGCTTACGCTCTTTATTCATTTAAAGTGAAATATGAACCCAGTGGGCGCTAATAATGCAAATCACAGGTAACACCCCATGTAGCGACCGAGCTTATCCGTCATAAATTCAGCAGGAAAAAGCCTAGAATAAAAGAGTACATGCAAATGCGTCTTTCCTTGGCTCAGAACGTATTTCTTCATTACACAACAGAAGTGTCTCTGCGGAGATAATTACACCTCAGCAACTGAGCGAACGTCCTTTAATTACATCTCATCCACTCGTCCCTGGCAAACACTGCAACACAATCTCAGCCAAAATTGAACTTTATTTATAAAAAAAAACATAATGAAAGAAAAAAAAAGAAGGTAAAGCTGCCAAGGATTTTTGATATCTCATAATGATGGTTAAAAAAAAAGAACTTTCTGGATTGCAAACAAAGCTCCACGATACCTAGTGTTAGTTGATGTTCGCATGATGTTAGTGTAATTAGGACAACACCAGATTGCGTGTGTGTGTGGGGGCTGTGCTGTGTTTCAACAACAATCTCAGATGTGGAGTTGAGTGCGTTCACCTCACAGGGGGAACACTGTTGTACTACGATGCGGACACGGACGCTGAAGCTGGGAATCTCGGCTTGACTGGGACATGCCTGAAGTGCACAGTGTGACCTAGTTCCAGGATAACAACACCACTAACCTGCTTGAATTATTCATTCTGATGTGTTAACCGAAAGCTGACTTGGACGCAGTCACCTGGAAGATTACATGAGCAGGGAGAAGGGAGATGGGACTTAAAAAAAGAGGGGAGATAGTAACAAGATGATCTCCAAAGATATGAGATGAGATAAGGAAGTATTACACAACTGGGGGCTGAAGTGCAGTGCTGTGGTTTCTCTGTTTTTAATGTAGAGAAGATGTCATTAGGGTATCAATGACATATTTTTTACAATAAAACATAATGAAGAAGACCTTAAATGTTGCTAAGAACTACACCGTCAGGTTAACATCTGTGTGTTCAAACATCTGTGTTTTTCTGCAGCCTCACGTTAAAGTGAGTGATTCCTCACTGTTATTTTGGCAAACACAAGCCGTGGAGCCACGTCAAAAACCGGGCTTTGAATCCATAATGGCCGTTTGGCGTTCATGTTCATCCTTCCCTTACACTCTTTGAAATAACGGTTCCAAAAGTGTTCTTCTACTGAGGTTCTACCTGGAACCATTTGGTTTTCAAGGGTTCTTGGTAACACTAATGGTTCCACTAAGAACCATTTTGATCCAGAGAACCCTTTAAAACCCCTTCTCTGAATAAACGGTTATAAAATGGGTTCTTGGTAACACTAAGGGTGTGAACTTATATGGTTCTACTTAGCACTTGTATTTCTAAGAGTGCAGATATTGATAGAATGACAATGTTACTTGATGATGCTGCAGACCTGTGCATGAGGAAACTTTCTCTATCCAGACCTCTTTAAATCATAATTGACTACCCCTGCTATAGAATACGTTGACCCTGCGATGGATTGGTAATCTTTCCAGGGTGTCCCTTGACTTTCGCTCGATGTGAGCTGGGATTAGCACCAGTGGCCCCCCTGCAACCCTCATGTGGACGATAAAGGCGGTAGACAACGTTAAACTAACTATTCCTTTAAGCATGATAGTGCTTGTAGAACTTTCTAGCAGTTGTTCAGCGCATTCTGTACGGAATCAGAGTGGGATCGTCATCAAAGCAATCGCAATCAAAGCCTTAACATCCAAGGCACTTCTTATATATAACTAACCCCTTATTTGTGTGTTTTCATCTGTAACTGATCATCAGAACCTGTATGCTTTGCCGGTTTACAACCTATTAAGTAGTGTATTGAGTTGTGTTTAGAATAAAACCTCTTAAAGACACTCGAGTTGTCCGCCATACTTGTTCTGGTCGCCCTTTCCAGAGGGTAGTTTATTGAGCTGTAAGAAGCAGCCGGTAAAAATCTGGACAGTTGTAAACCGTTGTCGGGATCGTTGTCGAAGAACACGGTGCCGAGCGGGGAACGCCCGTCGTTGAAGAACATCGTCGGGACCACCAAGAACGCCACCACAACGGGCAAAAAGCTTAGAGCCAACAGGGCCGTCAAAGGGCTAAAGCAGTCACCGCGACGGAGCAGCCGAGGACGAGCTAACGGGGCCGTTGAAGGCAAAAGAAGTACCGCAGCTGCAAGTAAAGCGGAGCTGCGCCAACTACTGGTAAAGGAACCAATAGTTACTGAGCAAGGTAAAGTGGAGCTGTGTCAACTACTGGTAAAGGAGCCAATAGTTACCGAACAAACCACCAAAGAGTCAACGCTTGGCCGTCAAAGGAGACTAGCCAACGCTGCTGAGACTCAACGTCACTGCTACTACGACATCAAAGAATCGACGTCGCAGGGCGGTTGTATCGTTTATCGTTGTTACCGAGGCCCAACTCCTAACCGCCTTTGATCTTTTCAGTTAAACTGATCGAGAACCAAGAGAAAAGTAAGATGGCTGGCAACGAACCAGAATTGGAGGACCAGGAACAGGAGTGGTCCAGAGCGAGAAACGTACTTACAACAAACATGCACCTTCTCATCGCCACGACCAGTTTTCCAGGGAGTGAACCGGTCGAAAGAAGTATGGAAACGCTGCTCATCGATTACAAAAACTTCCTTAGCACAAGCCTTAAATATGCCGCGACACTAGAGGAGATGGAAGACTCAATGGATGAAGATGAGTTTAAGAGGCGACAGGGCAACGCCCTAGCAAAGAAAAACACCACCATACGAGAGTACCACACCACAGTAGAAACACTGTGGTTCACACGGGCAGAACCAAACATAAACACCCTTATGACGAGGTTTAAGTCGACCTTTGATGAAACTGAAGCGCTCAGAAAAGGTGAAATACCACGGGAAGAGCGGGAGGCCGCGAGTAAAAAACTTGCCCTGGTATTTGATAAACTTAAAAACGCTGTGGGTATTTGGCAAAATTATCAACCACACGGAACAGAGAAGTGGGAACTCTTCTCGTCACTGGAAGAAGATAAAGAGTGCTTGATAGGCAAGTTGACAAATCGACGGGACAAGGACGAAGATCGTGACAGTGAAATCACCATATACCAACGGGCCCTACCAACTGCCTTTAGTGTAGAACAAGACACTAACAGCAAACCCTTAACCACGTTTGACCTTGACATAGAGCAAGCACAAAGTGCAACCCACCCTCCGATCCTCACCAGCACACCAAGATCACCAAGAACCTTTGTAGACCCTGGTGTGGAACAAAGTAGTGGGGGGCCTTTCGGTACGAACACCAGGGGGGAAACCAGCTCGATGTGTACCCAGGTAACATTACCAAAGTTCAACGGGAGAGGAAGAGACTATTGGCGTTGGAAGAAAGAATGGGCAAATATGGAAGCACAGGCGAACTCGACAGGATTAGAAGACGTCAAAAAACATTATTTACTAGAGAGCTTGGGTAAAGACGTGAGGGACAAACTCGACCTAGGACATTCCAAGGATGCGGGGGACATCTTTGGGATACTGGAGTGCTATTATGGAGACATTGGCATCACAGCAACAGAAATCCTGGAGGATATACTAACCCGGCCAGATGTACGAGAGGGCCAAGCGGCGGGGACGTTGGAGTTAATCACGGCTGTGGAAAGAGCAATGACAGACCTCGCGGAATTGAAGTGCGAAAGCACCATGAACCACCCTTTGATAACCAGGTCGTTGGAATGCAAACTCCCTCACAGTATGCGAATGGACTGGTTTGCATACGCTAGCAAACCTCACCGCCGAGTCTGTATGGACAACCGTATGGACTATCTCCTGGAATACTTAAAGGGACGTAAGTCCTTCCTACTCCAAGATATGACTGTGACGAAGTTGTCATCCCTTGCCAATAAGCATGAGGGGCCCAGAAACTACGAGGGGACGGTAGGCCGAAAAAACGTAAAGAGGTCCTTCGCCGGCGCAACAACCATCGGAACGGAGGGGACGTGCACGATGTGCGGTGGACGACACGAACTGTACCGTTGCGTGACCTTCAGGAAAGCCACCCTCTCAGAAAAGACGACTCATGTAAGAAGCGCAAAGGCGTGCACAAAGTGTCTTGGGGATCACGAGGCCGACGGCCTTTGCACTCCTAGGTTCCTCTGCAGGAAGGAAGAATGCAAAAGAAGAAACGCCCCAGCGGATCACCACTACCTCCTGTGCCCCAAAAAACCAACAGCTAAACTCGCTACTGGAAAAGAAAAAGGTGAAGAGAAAAAACAAACCTTGCCAGAAGACATATCCAATCAACTAGAAACCCTCAACAAGACCTTTAAAGCATTTGCAAAGCGACATTGAGCGTATACCAAGCAGGACAAAGTGACCCAGACAACTTGAAAGAACACCCAGGCCTTTTTATGTTCGTGTCTGCCAAAACCGAGGGCGGAGTCAGTCTTGGGACCTTCGTAGATCCCGGTTCCGACACCAATTACATCACACACCAAGCGGCCAGGAAGCTTGGGTTGGTCGGCACACCAGCCTTAATAACCATCTGCGGAGTCGATAAGATGAAGGTGCCAATAAGGAGAACAAGAAAAAAATCAGTGATGGGTCAAAACCTCATTAGCAGGTGAAGAAGACAAATCAATATAAGTGGAAAAATCGATGTATCAGACTGCAGCAGCTTCAGCTCTGGTGATTGTTATGTTGACCAGTTGACCAGTCTTTGTGTAACCGTGTTAGCGGTGCAGACAAACCACCTCAGGCTAATGGAAATGAGTTGCAGCTAAACACTTCATCTCAGTCGCTCTCTTTCTTTCTTATTCCACCTTCACGCTGCTTTGATCCTCAATTGGCTTCTTCTCCTGCTTCAATTTCACAGATAAAGTAGACAGATTATAAACTCAAACCAGAGGGTTTCTCACTGATGATATATACAGGCAGCCAGTGATGGGATTAGTGTGTCTTGATCACGGTGGCTTCCATCTAACTGCAGCTTATCAGCGGTTCTTCATGCAGGAGGAGTGAACCATCATCAGGTCACACACAGATGCAAGCAACCCAAACACCACCTGCACTAGAACACACACACGCACCCAGCACACATCACTCTCCTTGCTATTATACAACACACCTTATATAATTCAAATATGTTACTGTGAAACTACTTTTGAGATGCCCTCCTTCATAAACACCCACTCAACTCTTTTAAAGCAGGAACAGCATAGGGAACACAGGTACGCACTTGAGCTGGCAAAACCCCGGTGGATCAATGCGTTTAATGCTTCTACCAGGAACTAAAAAATATCGCTCGGATGAATTCAGCACGACACAACGGTTATGCAATGGGCTGCTCCGAGTGAAGCAACACACCAAAGGCACATGTCATCCGAGAAACACTAGGAGCCGTGTTGTTCTCGTAGGTTATGCGTTTTCGGTGATTCATATCATAGTGGAATATTTTATAGTGCCTGCTTTCAAACTGTGCTGCAATAAAGGTTTATATAATAACAGGAAGGAACTCAGGAAAAGGAGATTCATTACAGCTATTAAGGTTGTTGTGTTTTTGGTACCACACAAGGCTTAAAGCTGCAGTGCGTAAAGTTTGGTGATTTTTTGTTGATGATGTTATTTTATGCCTCTGTTTGGTGGAAATGATGTAACATTATTTGCACGCTGTTTCGTTCATCTGACAACAGGCGCAGTCAAGCAATACTATCAGACCTGACTGATGGAGCATTGTGTGTATAGCACATGGGTGGGATAAAAGACGCATTTATCCTGTGAAATTGATGAAAGATTGTGGTTTTTAAGCAGAAGAATTAGCTTTTTTTGTGTTTTCAGTCAAACTCCGACCTGTTTGCAGTCTTCTCACTTTACTAGCACAATGCCACTATCTCCACCTATACTGACATCGACTTCCTGTGTGCAGCTAACACAGAAATGTCACACAAGACATAAACACTGCTATACTTTACAGTGCTTTGAATCGAAGGGACATTTATATATAGATGAAAGTTATGCAATGTAATTTTATGCAGTGCATAATGAGCCAAGCACAGGTTTAACATTCTTTAACTCGTGCAGATGACAAAAGATCAAGTCAAGGCAGCACCAGTGCTGGATTTGGTGATCTCATCGCTTTTTACACAGCTGACAAGTTGAAAACATCCTTGTGGGGGGTCACTGGGGATTTTAGAAACAGTTCCTCCACATGAAAACAATTACATCATCATTAGTTTAATTTATGGTTGCAAGGGGCCCAACATAGAGGTCTCAAGTCAAAAAAAGCAAGAAGCTAATCAAAAGGAGCTTTATTACTGAGGTGAGTTACGCAACATGTAGAAAGCACCTTTTAATCATTTCTGTTCTGTGTTAACCGTCATATTATCTCATTACTTTTTATACAGTATGTAAGTGAGGATGAATGTGTATCCTGGTGACAGATTTGTGAAGAGGAACTGGAAAAGAGTTGCACAGATAAAGCTACAGTTTCAGACTGGATGGCACATGGAAGGCATTTACGAAACAAACTGATGCTCGGTTTCCCACAGTTTTAGTACACACTCCTATCCGACGAGGTTGTTTTTAAATGATGAGACCAGATCAGTATCCATATCACCACCAAAAATAATTTCTCCTTTGGGCATAAACCTACATCCCTAGAAAATGTTATCAAAATCCATTCCCTTATTTTTTTCGAGTTATGCTGCTCACAAACAAGCACAACTGAAAACACGGCCCCTCTTGATGGAGGCAACAACAAGAAATAGATAAACGTAATAACGAGTACATCAAGCATT
Source organism: Microchirus variegatus (assembly GCF_963457635.1). Classification (NCBI taxonomy): domain Eukaryota; kingdom Metazoa; phylum Chordata; class Actinopteri; order Pleuronectiformes; family Soleidae; genus Microchirus; species Microchirus variegatus. Next base: position 15,406,256 of record NC_139803.1, read on the forward strand.
TGAGTTCAGAATTCATGAAGTGTGTACAGTCTGAGCAGGAAACGGGCAGTCGCCCTCCCTCGCTCCTGGGACAGCCAGGAAGTCATAAACAGCATCAAACGACTGGCACTTGGCACTTACTCATGTTCCTGCCATATGAATAGCACAATGTCATGGGAAGTTATAGACTTAGAACCTGAGCGATGATTGCAATAACTCAGTCCTTTGAGGGTAAGCTGGGGGTTTCAGAGTCGTTTCTGTACATGAAGAAGACATGTCAGTGGAACATGACCTCTAACTTATACTTGGGTTAAAGCAGCTTTGAAGAAAAAACAATGTTTTTTGACACTTTATTGGCGAGATAAAGTCATGAATAAAAGTGCTTAGATATTTTGTGCATTACATCCAAATTCTACGTCAAATGCAATATTGAAAAACATGGGGGGCCGTGTAGGCCACAATTTTTACCGTGTGTGTTACATATTGTGTATGTGCAAAGTAAAAGAGAGTATGTGAGAGGTAAACTTGTGTATGTGCAAAGTAAAAGAGTGAATATGAGAGGTAAAATTGTGTATGCGAGAGGTAAAATTGTGTATGTGAGAACCAAAAATAGTGAATGTGAGAGGCAAAATTGTGTATGTGAGAGGTAAAATTGTGTATGTGAGAGCCAAAAATAGTGAATGTGAGAGGCAATATTGTGTATGTGAGAGGTAAAAAAGGAATTATTACCTACACGGCCCCCCATAGAAAAACCTCCCCGAAAGCCATTAAATTAAAGTAATGTGTACATGAAGAAGTACACAATTCCAATTGTCCTGTGCATTTTTAGATCCATGTACTTATGCCAGGCAGGTTTTCTCAGGCATTAACTGCATAAAATCGTTTTATTTTCCGACACTTTAAAAAAGATCAAGTATAAGCAGCAATGCAATGTCAACAGTTTTCTTTTTGAAGTTTTAAAATGTCATAAATGGGACAAATTGTAGTTCTTTAAATATAAAAAACTTTATACATGATATTAACTTCATTTTAAGGGTCAAATATGTTTTTTGTGGCTCCAGATTAATTGTATTTGGGTGGAGAAGTGACAAGATGTCTAGCTAAAGCTGCAGGCAAAATGTCCAATTTAAGGGACCTTTGTACTGTACCGTCCTATAAGCCTGAGGATAGCACTTTTAATAAATATATTTTCCTTATCCTGCATTTTCCATGTCCACTCATTTTTCTCACCGTCTGGCAGGCAAAGTCAGTACTGTATGAACGTTTCTCTCTTGACTCACCTCTGAACACAGTTCTATCACTACAGGAGCCGAGCAGATGCTTTAACAACACTCTGGCATGCGCAAAGTGCACACGGCAACCCAAAAATAACAGCTGCACAACCTCAAGCTGCCGATTATCAGTCAGCTACCGCTTCCTGTTCATATGGCGTTGAGAAATCACAAGGTATCAACTGGAGATTTGTGAACGTGAGACGCTTAAATTACAAACACTTCCTTTAGAAAGTAGAAACTAGGAGGGGAATGATATACATCCATGAGCACAGTGCTGTTAGTGTTTATACTTAATGAAAGTAGCAGTGTGTGAAGTTACTAAGGCTTTAGGGGCCCAGTAGAGCATATAGAGGCATTTTTGACAACACACACAATTACAAAAACTAAAAGGGCTCAAGGGTAAAGATGCACATTTAGAATGAGGCCACGTACACAAGCTGTGCTTGGCAAACAGCTGTAGTGAGGTTTCCCTTTCAAATATTATGGAATTCTCAACAGTAAATCAGAACTGGACAGAAAATAACAAAAATCTCATATGACAACGCTGCTCAAACCATTTGCTGCATTTCAGCTGTTTCTCCCATCGAGTTAGGAGAGGCCACCTGACTTTGTCCAAACATCATCAGACGACAGACGCGAACCCCTTCCTGCTAATAAGAAGGAGTTGTCACTGGATCGTGGCTGTTACACAAAGCTCCTCCTGAGGTCGAGGAAAGGAAAACCAGGATGTCGGTAATCTCTGTGACACACTATACTACCTCACAGACGCTTATGGAGAAACGTTTACAGAGAAAGAGGAAAATGTGGAGAAACGTTCGAGTAAAATTTGAAATGCTGCCTGATAGATATGATGTATAGTATAAGTATAGGGATGCTGGAAGCCACCTTGCAAGACAACATGCTATGCTTTCTGAAGTGTACTGAATCCTGAAGGAAGAATTACAGAGACTAGTGCAGTGCCAGTAGGAAGTATGTATTCCCATAGTGGGAGCTGAAGATTTTTCAGTTATGGTAATGCATGATAAGGAACGTAAAGGCTAACATAATACAATACACTGTGTGTAATGCGTGGCTGACAGTCACAAAACAGCTAGCTATGCTAATGCTAATGGAAAAATGAAAACATTTGTGTTGTGCCCAATGAGGTTGCACAGTGTTTGTATTATGTTAGCCCTACGCTAATGCTAATCGTAACCTCGCTAGCTTACCTTGGGAAACAGGTTCGGCAAGTTAGCCACAAAGCAGTAGCATGCTAATGCAAAGTAAATATGTGCTTATGTATTGGTGAATGGACACCGACTTCGTTATTTCAGTATAACACCATTTTTTCTGCGGTGAACCGTGTGAAAATGTCTCACCTACCGTGAGGACAGCCTCTTCACTCCCACCTCCCCGCTCCAGACAGCACAGCTGCTGCTGATGAGCCGCTGCCTGCCTGGTGGTATGGTATTGAATACCAACTTCCATTGCTCGCTGGGTGCAGATGTGTGCAATCCACAGCTCCTGTGCCTGGTTTGTGTGTTCACTACTAGTGTATAGAAAGTATTGGTTGAACACAGAAGTGAGATTCACTATCACTGCTTGGTGTGTGTGCGAATATAACAAATTTGAATTCTCATTATAAGTAGAGGCAGTAGTGGATTAAAAATGCTTTTCTCCATGGACTTTGGTGTGGGGAGTGAGTGGTTTACAAAAGTTACACAAACTTCAGTTTCCTGTTGGAAAAGGCTGTCAAACAACAAAACGGAGGAGTGAACATTTTCTTAAGTTATCCTAGAGTTAAGTAGGCGTGATCATTCATTGTGGTTGTGCTCACTGTGGTCTCAAGCAGGGTGATGGTGCAGAGAATGCATGTAGCACTGTCACTGTAGCTCATACAAAAAGAGAAAAAAAAAAGAAGAAAGAATCTATGAGCTATGTCAGTGAGAACTTCCCTGGAGCTGTTGGTAAACATACACAGACAATAGTCATGGATACACAGTATAAAGTTAGAGAGTTTGAAATTCCTGCATATGCTTTGGATTAATGCCTCTTCAATTCAGCATTAAACAAGACCGTAGTCTGCCAACAAGTCCTGGTGCAAACCGCTGTCCCACTGTTTTCTATAGAGAAAACCAAACCTCCCGAGAGGCTAAACTGAACATCGGCCTGCCTACATAACGAGGTGCAGAGCCACAGAGGGCACATAGTTGCTCAATCACAGACCCCAAGTCCGGCCATGTGGAAAGCATAGTAGTTGCTGCACAATCATCACATCTAAACAAACAGTTCAGAGGAGCAAGTTCAACAAACGTGGCATTTGAGTAAATGCAGTGAACGCTGCAGCTTCGTAACAGTTGCAACCTGATCACCAGCTTCCCCCGGGGTAGTGTGAGCTTCAACATGAACGCAGCAAACGGCAAACATCAGCTGCAGATGGTCCATCACATTTTACTTTACTTTACAAGAACCACTCTGGTCTCCTGATCGGCTGCACCATTTGGTACAGATCGGTAGATATTTTTTGCGTTTCTATTAGGAACTACCAAAATAACCAGCCTCTTCCATTCAATTTTTTCGCACACTTCCCTTTTACCAGGGTAAATAGGTGCGGTAAGAGCTGTGGAGCTAAACCGGCTCGACTAACGACAGTTGATGTTTGGGCGACCGAAAAACGTCATTCCCTTGTGACCGGTATTCCTTCAGCGTCCGCGGTCTCTTCTCATACAAAGCTGTGTTTGTTGTCATGCTACATATCTTGCTGACATGGCAATCAGGCACATCGCACACCCCACCAAGTAAAGATACTGTTCTCAGTCAAAAACAGAAGCCTGACCCAAGGCTTTAATCATCCCAAACCATACGGTACTGTACCAATCCAAACCGTACCATGATGGAAACACAGCAAAAGGGTAGAGTTACTAGGGCCAATTTATTTTAATACCAGTGTGAGGAATATCAGCCAATAACAGCATGGACAAAAAAGTGATCTGGTCTCTGAATTTCAGGTGATAATTGATCAAAGTACTCATGACATTGACGTGCAAGTAGCTTCCAAACTTCATGATTATTTATAAAAACACTCAAACTGATTGTTTGATTATCAAAATAGTTTACAATGAATTTAGTAATCAATTAATACTCCTATATAAATAATAAGAATAATCGTTGCAGCCCTCGTATTAATGTCAGGTAATTTCTGGATTGATGACATTATGATTAAACCTCACGATGAATTTGATGCATCTGAATGCAATGTCGAGTTGGGGCAGAGTGGTCCATCGGAATAATCGCACAGCACTGGGTTAGCGGCAACTTCCTTTACACAAGTCATTAAAAATCTCAAAGCTGACTTAAGGACACAGTAACCTTTAAAATCTGACGGTAATATTGGACAAATTGTTCTTTTTACATATTAGTAGTCTTCGTACAGGCGTGTAGGTGACATTTAACAAAAAGGACAAAGAACAAAGGGTAGGAAAATATGGAAAGGACATCATTTTGAAGTAACATTTTGGGGGAAAATAATGTATATATTCACAAAATAGCAGAGCGTTATATGACATATGATGCTGCTCTTGTGTTTGTCTGTGAGAATAAAAGCTACAGCCTGAAGCAGATTGGCTCAGCTTAGCATACAGACTGCATGCCAACGTTATATATTATCGTATGGACTTTTACTGGTGTTAGTTTTAATATTACAGCTGAACAGATCTGGACAGAGCCAGCCTCGTGGTTTATTACTGTTTCCAGTCTTTACGCTAAGCTGAGTCAACATGCTGAAGGCTGTATATTAGTCTATTAGAGTCACTTTTCTCATCTAACTATCAGAAAGAAGATAAGTGAGGCATTTTACAGATTATCAAACTACTAAAAGCCATTTGGGAATAAACAAAACTATTGATAAAAGTCGTTTCTGCATCTCCAGGCAGACCCAGACACAAAGGACCTTCATGTGTTGGGATTTCTCAGACCTACAGCTGAGGTGTGACCTAGACAATTCTTCGGCTGAGCTGCACAGCGAGCGTTGGCAGAGCAGAGCAGAGCCAAGCATGAAATGAGCTTTACTCCTCAGAGAGGCAGACGGATAGCGCGATGAGAGGGATGAGGTGGATCTGTCCCTCTTGTTGTTAATCCACAGCTCAAGAAGAGCCAGAGAACTGTCCGATATTGCAATGATTTTTACAATCATTGCAATATCATGAATTGCAATTATCTTGGTCAGAAGTTCGACATGAAATTTGGTCTCCATCACTGCTTTGCAGCTTAAAAAAACCACAATGGTCCTAATTTGGTCTGATTGGAAAACTGAAGTTCTTACGTTTGGACAAAGCGGTTTTCGCCTCAGCGTTCAAATATGACACTCGTTCTATCAGCTGACCCAGCTCCTCCCTCCCATCCAGCCTGTTTCCAATTATCCCTGAACCCTGACTCCTCCACGAGACAAAGGCTGGCGAGTGCCTGGTGAGATTTGCGGCGTCTCTCTGGGGAGCATTTCATTTGTCGGGTCGCGATAAGCTCCTTTGTTCTCACTTTAACTCTCAGCATCGCATAATTGGCCACCATCTGCGGCTCTCATTCCTATTCTCTGTCTCTTCTGTAGCTCCCTCCCTTGAACTACACATGTATGTTCCCGGTAGGAAATCATACATCCGTTATCAATCCATACACTTCCCTAAATGATTATGCAACGCGATGAGGACCAATTACCAGGCCGGCTGGTACTTGACATATTGAAGGTGCTGAGGAAAGCAGCGTGTTTGTGTCTTCTGCTGGAGAACAGATGGACAGAGAAGGATGGATGGGGCATCAAGAGAAAAAACACACAGATCGTCTGGTCCACAAACTGCCGTTTTATGGTCTCGCTTTAGTCTTTCACACAGTTCTCAGTCATCAAACAGTGATAGAAAAAGCCTTTTTTTCTTTTCCTTTGCTCTTCCTACACAGTTCACAGTTCACTCTTTCAGCTTGGTTGAATCAAAAGTCTGTCCGACGCCTCCGACTTGTACAGAGTCCAGCAGCTGAGAACATCTATCTATGCTTAAATTATTATTAAATTATATTTACAAAACTTAATCCTGACTCCGAAGTGACATTTAAAAAAAAAAGTTTTTAGCCTTCCTAGCATTGGTAATGTCACACTGCCAATAAGTCATCCAATTTAAGTCTCATGTCCTCCACCACCCTTAAATTTGAATTTTTATTGAATGTGCTGCAACTTGGAAGGTGCAGGTTTATTACTGTGCAACCAACCATGGCTCAAAGTTCAGTTATATGTACACTCCGGTTAAAAAGTTTGGGGTCACTTAGAAATGTCCTAATTTTTGAAAGAAAAACACTTTTTTTTTTAATGAATATAACATTAAATTAATCAGAAATACACTTTAAAATGTGGTAAACGACTATTCTAGCTGCAAACGTCTGGTTTTTAATGGAATATGTACATAGTTGTAAAGAGGCCTATTTCCAGTGTTCCAATGGTACATTGTGTTTGCTATTTGCTATTTGATTAGGACACCCTTGAAAACCCTTGTGCAATGACTTTAGCACAGCTCAAAACTTTATTTTGAATAAAAATCATTATTTCTCATCATGTCAATGTCTTGACAATATTTTCTATTCATTTTGACACTATTTTGATGAATAAAAGTGTGAGTTTTTATGGAAAACAACAACAAATTGTATAGGTGACCCCAAACTTTTGAACGGTAGTGTAGGCTATTTGCTCGATACCTGATGTAAGTCTTCCAATCAACTTTCTGTGAGAAGCAACATGTCATTATTATTCATCTTGCCTTGAATCATCAAAATCTGAAAAAGACTCACCAAAACAAAAACATTAAGGTGCACGATACACATGCATCAAATGTGTCACTGGGTGTTTCCCTCTTCTCCAGACAAAGATAAAGAAAGACAAGGCACCTGGCTGCACGTGTGCACCATCAAACAATGTTTACAGACTTGCAAATAGTTATTTGGGGCATGTATATCCCAAGTGGCATGGAGTGGGTGCTCAAAAGAAAGGGAAAGAAAGGGAAAACTGTCGAAAATGAGGAGCTTCTCTGAGGAAAGTCTAAAACACCATCAAAGCTACGTCTATCAGCTCCACTGATCAAGCACCGTCTGATGAGGAAGTCTGCTCAACTGAAATTCATCAATAAAAAAGGCGCTGGATGCTCGAACACAGGCGATGAGGGATGAGCCTCATTAAAAGGAAAAAAAAAAACTACAGGGAACAAAGAGAATAAAATTAGTTTTAGGAGTAAAAGAACAAAGAGCAGTCGGACGATCTTTGTTTCTGAATTAATGTACACGCTCCATCTTCAGGCTTCTGTCTTCCACCGGCTCACGAAAACACAATAAACACCAGCTAATGTAGCCAGATGAAGTTATTGATATCATTTACAATGCATTAGCCCATCACCCATGTGTGTGTGTATGAATCTATGGTTCGTCTCCAGGGGGGCTGAACACATGCAGCAGAATCCCATCTGTTAGTGTTGTTGACAGCTGTGTGTGTGCGTTTGTGTATGTGTAAGTGTGTGTGTGTGTGTGGCCGCAGGGGGTGTATATAATGGAAACATGACAGATCACAGCCCTAAATGACAGGGGACAGAAACAAAACAGATGACACCAACTATTAGGCACTAATTTATATTAATACCTACACACCGATGCATGAAGACACACAACAACAATAATGCGCGCACACACACGTCTTATTAAAAATACTCAGCTCCATGTTTAAAACTATTCCCATATGACGTACCACCACACAGCAGCCCCAGAGGTGACAGAAATTACACCTCAACAACAAGAAGCCATGAAATTAGCAGTCTCATGTGGTTCGTGTGGAAAGCAAAAGAGAAAAGGCTAATTTTGAAATATAGCAACATTAAATACAAAAATGTGCATATATAAAGTATCTGGAATCTTAAAGGAGGATTATGCAGGATTTTTACTCTAAATTAACACCATTGGAGATGGTTCAATGGTTCAATGGTAAATGTTGCGGGGGAGACTGGGGGCCGTCTCCACTCCCCCTGGTGTCCGTTTGCGGAAAACCAGCCTCAGAATCAGTAGGTCTCGCAAAGTCTTGGGTTTTGAAATAAACACATTATTGTTTCAGGACACTACACACACATCGTACCCAGGTATCAGCTATATGATATCAAGATAGCAATAGCGTTATTCTATTCAAAGAAGCATGCAAAATGGATGCCGACTGGCATGGACATACCTCCACGTGAGGATAAGCAGCACGCAACGGTTGGATGTTAAAGGTCTCATATTATGCAAAATCTACTTTTTAATAATATTTGGGACTCTGGAGGCCCTATGAGTAGGCAAAAAAAAACAAACACACGATGTTGACTTCCGCTCTCACTGGGACGTCACAATGCGCTAAATTCCTGGAATTGTTGTCTCACAGAGCTCCGCTTTGTTCCTAAAAAACACGTGAGAGTGCTGGCGAGGGCAACAGTATCCGAAAACCGTAAGTCTGTGAAAAGTTCTATTATTGGCTCCACAGTGCAGCACAGAGTGCTACACAAACTTCCAGCCATTTATCTATCCAGTGGATACATGTGATATATGACGACAATGTGCCTGCTAGAGCCTGCAAATGATCAATTTTCCAAATGCTAACTGCTGTTAGCTCCCAGTAGCCTCTGTGGCTGATGTAATCTCCTGTCCCTTAAGTTTTGTTTTATTATTTATATCTTTTACTTTGGTCTTTCTTTTCTCTTGATGTGAACGATGTCCCAAGTTATAAAAAGTAAGGTTTGCTTCAAACACTCACGGCTACATTCTAGAAGCTGAAAGATAAATGTTCTTTGTGGCCTTGCACCAGAAATGATGCAGAACGATCAAAGAAAATCATCCAGGTCTTATATTCCCACCAATAACAATTGGAGCTAAAGCCGATTAAAAAACCCATTAAAACACATTCCCACTGGTCTGAACCCTTGTAACTCTGGACTAAATGGAATTTTTGACCAGTGGGAATGGATATATTTAGAATCTAAAAACTTCTTTAAGTGAGTTTTCTTCATCACCTTTTCTATTTGGTTACATACAACACATTTACTATCTTTATAGCATACATATTTCGAGGTACACTAACCAGGCTGTATTTCACTCTCATGACAGCCTGGAGTTGGCATAACGAGCACTGAAAGATTAGATCAGAGCTTGAGGCCTGCACTTCCTGCACTGGCTGAGTGCCACTGGTCCAACGAAACTTCATCGCTGATTCTCCAGATGGCCGGTCTGCCATTAGGCCAAACAATGCCACTTTCACTAATAAATGTCAAACTTAGCATCTAATGCTTCATGTAGGGGAAAGAGCTCTGGCTCTTAAGTGGGGAGGAGAGTGCACAAAGTAGACGCTCCAAACTTTACAACCCCTTTGCACCCGCACTTTTACAGTAACGCCGGCTAATGTGTGCACCCCTGTCCGGCTCCTTGGCTTCGGAGAGGGAGCTAAGAGCTGCCAGGAAAACACACAAAAGTCTCATCGCCCCCCATTTCTCGTTTCATTCCTAATGCCCACCTTCTCCTGGCTCCCATTAGCTCGAAGGCAACGGTTTCAAAACTATCATGTTACCACTGATTCAGGAACTGGTAACGCTGTCAACACACATACACTCACTCCAGATTAACAACCAGTGAAAACAAACCCTCGGCATCACACAGCGACGTAAGGGTCATGGAGTCTAAGGGATGATGGAGGGAGGAGGAGGAGGAGGATGAAGAGGGAAAAGGTTGAGGTGATAATCCCTGTTCTGGAGATGTTATGTCACATATCTGTATCTTTTTATTTGCTGTATATTAATTTACACACTTCCCTCTGACACCATGTGATTATTTTTTTTGGACTAATAGCTGCAATTAGGCACTCAGTATTTTGTAAGTACCCTTCATTGTCTCCGGGAATTGTGGTCCTCAGACGCTGGTGCTGCTGCTCCAACTACCAACTGTGGTATTACACAATACAATAGACAGGCTAAACCGCAATTATTATCTTCTTTTTTTATCCTTCCCTTTCACCTCCCACTTTGAAAACGATGTCTAATGAGAGCTTTCAGATATATGTTATGTTACACTAGTTCAACAGTGAGGAGACTACACTAGAGAGGATGCTGGTGAGTGGATGAAAACAACAAAAACACTCTTTCCCTGATAAAGAGGTGAAGAGGTGAGCCCCACCCAATCCTAGGCTGGGATGGGGTGGATGAAGGCTGCGATACCAGCAACAAAAAACCACTGGGATTATTACCCTACAGTTACATAATGGCTCCTCTGAAGAACAGTATCCTAAGCTACAGTATAGCTGGCACATCAGGGAGAACTTGCACAACACAGGAGGCAGAACAGGAGATTTGGTTTGAATGCAGAAAAAATAATCTTGTGTGGCCAAAAGACAATCAGTGGTTGCAGAAGCCGAACAGTTTCACATTCAAGGCACAGCTTTTTTCCCCTCAAATGGCAAATCTTGGGAGCAGATACCGACACGTTCTCCTTGACGCCTTCAAAAGGACATTTAAGAATCTATTTAGGCTGACAGGGGGGGTAACCCCAACATTGCTGAAGTTTAACGGAGGATTAGCCGCGTGACCTCAGGGATCAGAGGTTATCTGCTCGTGGCGACATCAACAGGATAAAGTTCAGGAAAATAAATGGCAGATAATTCCCTCGTGGATAAGACAACTCAATCATGAGTGTTACTGTCACCGTTAGCTGTGTTTGTGGCCACGTGGGTGTGCATGTGCATGATATACAAGAAAACAACCAGCATATGTGGTTGGCTTCATTTAAAGGGCCTATATTATGCAAAATCAACCCTAACCCTATGCTGAAGCCCCAAAAAAAGAACTACTCTATATATTAATCCAAGAATGACAATTTAAAGACACCAATTACCTTTATAATCCTTCATTGCAGCACTTGCAATTTGCTATTTGCATTATTTTCAACTGCAATTTCAATTTCCGAAAAGGATTAATTGTTCAGCCCTCGTCAGGTTTAGGGTCAGGAACATTATGTTCCCACAAAAAAAATACGAAAAACGAAAATATACTGAACGACTAGGTGTTTCGTGTAGGGATGTGAATCTTTGGGTGGCTAACGATTCGATTCTGATTCTTAGGGTCACAATTCGATTCAAAATCGATTCTCAATTCAAAAACTGATACAATGCATAGTGTGTTAAGGAAAATGATGGGGTTTGAGCTGTCTTGGCGGAGGTCTGCACTCTCTGAGTGCTTTTCTAGTTATAAATGCGAGATCTTGACAAAATGATATAAATATAGATTTCATAAGTTTATCACAGCAACACCACAGTGACTGTGCCTACATATCATAATCAAGCTATAAGAATACAAGCGTTCACAGGAAATTTGTTGATTTAAATATAAACCGTCTACTGGAATAATAATATCCTTAGATGACAGACGCGATCGTCTTTCTCATCTGTGCAACAGCAGAGGGTAAAACAAAAACAAAAAAAACTTCAGGCCCAATATGCCCATTTACGGTCTGCCGAGTATTCCACGAGCTTGTTAAATAAATCCGAGGGTCTCCAGAGACGTAAGCAAAACACAGAGGGGCTCCTTCTAAAACTGGGCTTCACTGGAAAAGCAAACAGCTTTGTGTCCAAGTGAAAGTCTCTTCATACAAGTACTCTGACAAAATGTTTCCTCGATCAAAGCAGGTTACAATAACAATATGATATGATACAACTAATGACACACAACATCAGTCCAAGTCAGAATATAAGCAGGACTTAGTGATAACAACGCATTGGACACTTTCTTCAAAATGTATTTTAAATATTAACTTTTTTTTCCTTGCAAACACATCCTTTATCCCAATAACCCTCTCTACAGGACACACTATTCCCCCTCTCTCTCCTTCTCTCTCAGAGTCTGGGACAGAACATGCCATTCTTTCTCTTCATTTCTATCCCCCTATCCATTTCCCCCCTTCTGACAGTGAGCCAGCCCAACATGTGGTGTATTTATTTGGTCTTTTGGCTTGTTGTTGGCTGGAAGTGGATGTTCCCAGCAGCAGCAGCGGCGGCATTTGTCTCTTGGAGTGGTAGCCATACCAGAGGGTGGCTTTTTCGAACTACCGAGTGGTCTGTGAAACGTTGGGGTGGCTACGTTTAACTGCGCAAGTTTATTAAGAAAGTGTATCGTTTCTCTGGGAAAATCCAGTGGTAAAATGTTATAAATAAAATTCAAATAAGGAAAAGTTGGCGATAAAGAGACAACAATCACACAATGTGACATTGAAATATCATAATATGCTCTTACATAAATCACCAGCATGAAAAGAAAAACATGTAAAGTGGTCGTGGAGACAAACAGGAAATGCTACAACATAAATTTTGCGGGTGTTTTTTTTCCCTCCCGTTTTAAAGACTGTGTGAAAAATATACAACAGGAACCAAGTCTGAGGAGAAACTGCATACCTGTTTTAGATGAGACACATTTTTGAGCTGCGTTCCAATGACAAACAAGTGATTCATGAAGCTTTGTCTTTGTCTGCATCTGACGTGGCTTTTGCTGCAGCTGCAGCAGCAGCAAACAAACCAACAGAAATGTTTTCACAGGTTTATTCCTTCCGTGAAATTTGGAGAGCTAAAAAGTGTCAGAATGCAGGTTTAAAAATAACGCGCTACAAAGCTCATCTCCGACACCCACGCATGCATCTCTTAAGAACAACACGAGGATATTAATTGGAGTAGAAAAACTCAAACCCCTCAGGGTCTTCTCTAATGCACAAAGTGAAGCTCTATTGATTACTGAGCTGCAGCAGAGGAAATGTTAATCGCAGCAGCAGTTTATCTAAAATTGCAGGAAAATGACAGGAGTCAAGCTTCACTTGACTCCAACCAATTTTCCACGAAGTTTCTGGAAAAAATGGAAACTTGACTCCCCTGTTGGCCGCTCTGTAAAAACCGAAACAACGATGCAGCATTTTGCAAACGATTTCGCGGAACCACAGATTCCACTGTGTGGGCAACCTCTGGTTAACAAGACTGTGTTTTTATGGGGGACATTTCACTCTACAAGAAAGGAAAGGGGAAGCCCCCCGTTAAATAAACTCCTTCAGACTATTAAACCAACCAGCGTCATTAGAGGCCAAGATAACAAAACCACATATATTGTGCGTATAGAGGCTAGACGGCTAATTAAAATGAGTCACATGTTGGGAAATCTCCCCACAAGGACACAAGCGTCTTTCTCTGTGTGTGTGTGTGTGTGTGGGGTCATGTCAATGACGTTTGTTTTCTTACCTGGACTTGCCCTTTGCCCATGATCTTGTCCACAATCTCGTTGTCGTCTTTGTTGAGCATGGTTTTGTCGTAACACTTCTCGTAACACAGGATCCGCAGGTACTGGGAGCCCTCCAACTCTATTTCAAACTCCTGTTAGACGACACGGAAGGGGAATTAATTCAATGTTTGTCTTTGCATAGCAACAACAGCGGGGAGGCAATGTATAGTGAAAGGAGTCCTGGACTAGATTTCTCATTAGATGTCTTCTGAACCCTTAGAAGCTTTGCTAAGTTTTGTGAGTGCATATGGAGTGAAGGAGACATATTATACCCAATTTCTACAAGTTAACCTAGTTCCCTGGTGTCCTAATGAACATGTCTGTGACATATTTTGGTCAAAAGGATAAAGCACCATATGCAGTTCAATCACCCTGCCAAAAAGACCCTGTTCAGAACGCTCGCTTGAGACATGGAAACTACGTCAGCGTCACTGAGGCTCCGGGCAGCTAACAGCAGTTAGCATTTGTAAAAGCCAATATTTGCTGACTCTAGCTGGGCACATTGCCGTCATATATAAAATGTATCCACTGGACATGTAAATCCTTCGAGGCTGGAAGTTTGTGTGGAACTCTGTGCTGCACTGTGGAGCAGTTTTCACACTTTGCCTACTCATAGGGCCTCCAGAGTCCCAAATATAAGTACTAAAATTATGAAAAAGTTGATTTTGCATAATATGTCTCCTTTAAAGGGTACGGGCGGGTGCGGTATGACATTAGAACTAACGGTGAGCGGGAAGCTTCACAGGTAGTATGGGCGAGTGCAGATTTACCCGTGCAGGACTCGGTCACGTTTTGGTGACTCACCTCATTCCACTGTGGCTCTGATGTGTCCCTGAAGACTCGGGTTTTGGCCTTGCTGACAAAGTATCCGTACGAGTCCACTTCCAGGGTGCAGTACAGATCTGTTGAAAACACAGTCGGTGCAAAGATTCATCAGATGTTATCATTAAATAACTGAAAATACTGAGTAAACATTCAAGGTTCTTGACAGCTTTGTTAATGGCACAGCCGAGCTGAGCAGTTTTATGAGTTATAAGAACTATGCGGTTGCATTACAAGTCTCTGTTGATCACATTTTTATCATCTTGCAGTAAACGTACAGCCCTTAAAACTATTATTAGAGTCATTAAAGCTGAGTTTTAGAGGATAATGACATCACAACATGGAGATAATTTCTTTTCATTTAAAGTCAGACTGATAAGAGGCCAATACAATTTATAGTCAACAACTTTATGTTATGTAATTTTCACATAGGGCTGCTACTAACAACCGTTTTTAGTATTTGATAATTGACTTGTTATTTTCTAAGTTTATTGGTATTTCATATATCAGTGAAGACATATCAATCTTTACTGGTTCTTTTCAATCAACAAATACTTGACTGTCAGTCAATTAATTGATAACTAATACTTCACCGTCTCATCCAGAAAATGGATGAACAACTGCACTTCAGTGCTGCTGTGTTTGCAAAAAAGCAGGATCGAGACTCGAGAACTCAATATTTCACTTAAGTCCCTTTTCAGATCTACATCATGTCTGTCAAACACAAAAATAAAAAATAAAAAAGTCCCCTGACTCCATTTTAAAGGTACAGTGTGTAACATATGTATGTGGGTAAGTTCTACAAACTAAACACCTTTAACTTTTGATGCTAAATGAAGGCTACATATATTAGGGCGAGGGATATTCAGCTGCAACATACAACTTCACTGATGAATGTTGCTAAATTTACATACTGTACTTTCAATTCAATTTAAACTCAGTTTTCTCAGTGACAGAGAGTGACTAAATGTTTAATTCAGATGTGTTAATAATGTGCAGTTACAGGATGAAAGAGCTTTTCTTTTTTCCGAAGGCCTTTAAAAAGTCAATATGAGCTGACACTGCTCCTCCGGCTCTTTACATCCTCGTACTAAAGTCATCACTCTCCTGGGATCGCCATGTGCTCGGCTCTTACACGGAGCAATTAAGTCTGTTAATGTGTTTCTTCAAATGCTGCTGTAGCTGTTCCTGCAGACCACACTTCCAACTGTCTGTAAAGTGTCTGCAGTGCGTCCTGCAGCGTGGACGCGCTCCCGCGGGTGCGTCCCCACCTGACAGCATGATGGATGAGTGAACGACTTGACCTTTAACACCAGAGGAGTCACTGAGATTGGGTGATTGAACCAGGGGGAGACGGCTGAATCTCGTATGCAAATTTAGAGAACACGCCGATATATCACGTTCACACTGCAACATCAAAAGCAATGTCATCTAAACAACGCTCTGACCTGAGCCCGGTTAGAGAAAGATACCAAGTCAGCAAATAAAACACTGACATAATGTATCTTTACATCTATAAAGTGAAGGACTTGAATGTATAATGGGATCTTGTTCCATCTGGTATCATTCCTTCTGTGTTTGTTTTCTCAGCATCTTGAGAGGTTCGGCCATAATTACTCCCGGCGAGGAAGAGATTAGCAGCGGTGGTATGGAGGAAGTTCAGCAGAGGGAAATTCAGCGTGACCATCTGGGGGATATTTATTAAATGGAGCAGTTATTGTACGTTTCCGCTACATACAGAAGCAGACGAGCTTATTGCAGCCACCTCTGCTTTGACATTAGACAACATTTCGCTGCTTCAGTGAGGAGATGGTGGAACATTAAGAAACTGCAACTAATAATTACCTCCATCAATCAATCAATTAGTTTGTCAATTAATTTATTCCTCATTTGGTTTATCAGTGTCAGTCGGTGTTCCACCAACCCTTGAATGTTTTGTTTTGGCCACAATCTAAATATATTTCCTTTACAGTCATGGAGGAGCAAACTGATCAAACTGATTAGTCAATTATCACCGTAGTTGTGGTCCATGACACCAATAATATCAAGATACGCGACGCATGGTCCACGATACCAATAATATCAGGATACAGTACGCGACACATGGTCCACGATACCAATAATATCACGATACGTGACGCATGGTCCACGATACCAATAATATCATGATGCGATACGGGACGCATAGTCCACCTTATCAATAATATCATGATACGATACGGGACGCATGGTCCACAATACCAATAATATCACAATACGCGGCGCATGGTCCATGATACCAATAATATCATGATATGATAAGCGACACATGGGCCACGATACCAATAATATCACGATATGTGACACATGGTCCACGATACCAATAATATCACGATAAGATACGGGACACATGGTCCACGATACCAATAATATCACGATATACGCGACTCATGGTCCATGATACCAATAATATCACGATACGCGACGCATGGTCCACGATACCAGTAATATCACGATACGCGACGCATGGTTCATGATACCATACGTGACACATGGTCCACCATACCAATAATATCACGATGTGATACGGGACACATGATCCACGATACCAATAATATCACGATACGATACGGGACGCATGATCCACGATACCAATAATATCACGATACGATACGGGACGCATGATCCACGATACCCAATATTGTATATGTGTATTATTAATCCTCCTCAGCTACTACATTTATTTAAATAGTGATTTCTTTTCTCATCTGAGAGAGGCTCATATGTACAGACCTAAAACTCAAACAAGGCCAGAAAGGTATTTTTGTGTCCTCCAGGAAGGCTTCAGTAAGGTGGACAAACTAAAAGAGGCTGAACTTCATGGGTTTTACATTTTTTCCTGGCAGGTCAGTATCAGGCACAGAGTATGAGGGGGGATAACTTGGTCAGCATGGGGCCTCTGACCCTTAAATCCACAGGTTAATGGATACCATCCTTTTCCACCTCAATTAGTGGAGGACTGTGGGCCTTGTAATGTGTCTGTGTTCTTATGGAGGAGGCTAATCTTTGCTCTGGGCTGTGTTGAACGCAGGGTCAAACTGCCAGTTCACAGAATTCGGAGACAAGTGATAATCAGTAAAACTAATCAGTGTTTTCCAAGAGCCACAATCCCTAGAGCTAATGTTTTTTTGCTTGAAGGCCTTGGGAGGAAATAGAAACACCGATAACTGAAATGTTTTCATGGAATCCAGAGGAAGAAAACATAAACAACAAATAACAATGTAAGCATCGAGTGTGGGATTGGATTAAACGCAGAATTCATGAGTCATGAGAACTTGTTCAACAATGGAGAAAAGAACAGAGTGAAAACATGTGTTTTAAATTGAGGATTAAAAGGACTCGGTTTGGGTGCTATTACATAACTTCTTATTGTCGTATCGTTACTTTAATATTATACACGAATAACCTCTGGTGTCTAGGTGTTGCTGTACAAGATCATACAAGTGACACACGTGGACGCAGCTGGGCTCACTTAAAACCACTTCACTCGGGTCGAAGTTACAACTGTGGCATTTCAATTTGGATTTGTGCTCACTTCCTATGCAACAACTGCAATTTTTCAGCATCAGGTTTCAGCAGCAGATGTATATATGTGCATATACATATGTATATATACATATGTATATGCACATATGTATATATACATATGTACATATGTATATATGTGCATATACATATGTATATATGTACATATACATGTGTGTACATATACATATGTATATATGTACATACATATGTATATATATGTACATATACACACATACATGTGTACATATGTATATATATATGTACATATACACACATACATGTGTACATATGTATATATATATGTACATATACACACATCCATACATGCATACACACATACATATATACACACATATGTAGATATACGAATATACACATATATATATATACATATACACATACAAATACAAATACATATATACACGTACATACACATATATACACGTACATACACATATATACACGTATATACACATGTACATATATAAAAACAAGAACAAAGTTACGTGTTGTGCACCTCTCTTCTAAGTTATGTTTCCCACTGAAGTTTTTCAGGAGATGCTGAACTCCCAGCTCGTTCTTCGGCTGTGACCCAGTTTAAAAACTCTGCCCTGGGCTGAATTTAAAGCCCTTTCCCAGTGGGGTGAGGTGGGGGATGAGGCAGGGGGTAGTTATCACAGCTCCAATAACATCCTCTAGTGCATGTTTGCTTTTTCAATCAAAAAGAAAAACGCAACAAGAAGGCCATTGTTGAGGACTGCGCATCTGTTTAGCTGTCTGAAGCACGAACTGCATTACATCATCGATTGTGATATGACAATTCAAACCCCTTATAACAGAAATACATGGCTTTCAGGGGGAATGACAGTGACTTCAACAATGCAACTGCAACCACAACAAACCTACATCACACAGGGGCTGAATTACACAACATCACAACACAACAACTACACAAAAAAAAGGCTGTTAGACAATGTCATTAAGCTACATCTGTGAGAAGTTGTGGTAAAGGGAAGGATAAAGACACACAATGTCAACCATCATCTCTCTGCTCACTGGGTTGTTTTCCAAATGCATGAACTATGTGAGAAAAACAACACAATGTCTGGATATGTTTAATAAGCTTTATGGAAATGTAACTAAATGTGGTCAGTGGGGTTGCAAAATTGCAGGAATTTTCAAAATTGGAGACTTTCCATGTGAATTAATGTGAATAAAGTGGTCATTTTCAAAATTGTTGGTTGGTAAATAATAGATTGAATCATAATCTTGGCTAAAACAATCAGATTTGATGCAAATGCAGTTGGATGTTAATGCTATTCTCCAATCACAGGCACATGGCTCACTACTTACTTACTGCAGGGCTGTAAGGAATGTTTTACTCAACATTCAAATGAATATGCATCATGTGTTTTATTAGTGTATCATTTTGCATGTATGTTTATGACAGTTTCTTTAAATTACCCAACATTTCCAGGTGAGAATTACCTGGAAAATTTGGAAAGTTTTTCCAAATTTGGAATATGTCCACAATTCCCAAACTAAAGTTCCCATAGAAAGTTTCTATGAGTTTTGTACTACCCCTTTGAAATAGTCTGTACAAAAATGAAACCATTTGTCTGTAACAAACGTTGCTTATGCCGTTTAACCCTTTAACACCTACCCCTCAAAATGTCTGTGTGGATTATTTGCTTAATGTAACCATAAAAGGACCAGATAATGTCCTTTAAATGTGCATTATGCAATAAATCTGAAGCAACTGGCCGTAAAATCCTCCTAATATGTCACAGAGACTCAGAAATAATATTCATATAACAGTACAGCCAAAATATTTGCATTAAAAAAATCGTTTGCAGACTGCAAATCATGTTTATGGTTTATGGTTTATGGTTTATGGTTTATAATCATGTTTTGGCATAAGCGCCACCTGCCGCCGTCTACCAAACATGGCAGTCAGTAGAGTCTCAGCTGCCAAGCAACCAGGGGTTGCCAGTTATGTCAGAGCTACAATGGTGGAGAAAACGAAACCTAAAAGACCTCAGTATTTAGAGTTTGAGTGTAGTAACCGTTTTTGACCACATTCTTGCATATGGCGCCTTTAACTAAGGGATTCTGTAAATTATTCAAGAATAACTTCCAATATCTGGCAGTTCTTTACATTTTCCTGCATGATAAAATACTGCTTTAACAATGAAATGAAAATGAAAACAAATTATCTGCAGTTGTTGGTGAACCACAGATTTTGCATGCTAAATTTGAAATTGGAACATTATGAACAAATTTACAATAAATTTTGTGTCTCTCAATGTGCAAAAACAGGCTAAAAAATGGAAACTACTAAATACTGTATGTACTGGTGTTCTTCCATCTCTCTCCTCGCTGGCGACAAAGATGCCGATTCTAAGTCTTCCTGAAACTACACGAGTGGAATTACCATTACATTAACCACGATAGCGCAAACCGTTGCGTTACTACGGTAATGCAAAGTGCGCTTGTGCAAATGTGTAGTCATCAATTTGCTTGGTGTTATAGGGTTAATTGATGGTGACTTTGTCCGACAAAAAACAACTGGAAGAACAACCTCTTACAAGAGCTCTGTTTGGTGCTGTATAATCGTGAGCTGTATGTTCCCCTGGACACGTCAGACTGTATCAGTCAAAGTTACCAAACTTCCCTGTACACAAACAGAGACACACTTGCTTCATTTTGAAACCCCCACGGCTTTCTGTGATCCATCGAGGATCACACAGGCTTTTCAGAGGCGAGAGAGAGAGAGAGAGAGAGAGAGCTTTCCAATCCATTACCCAGGAAATCTTCGCATGTCTGCTTTCATATACCGGGGGCTGTCATGGTTACTGAGGAAATCACATCTCTCCCTCTCCGTCACTTTTTCATATATTTGAAATTTGAACTGGTGCTTGTGTAACATGGCACAGAACGTACCACTGCTCCAGCTGTCCACTACTGAGAGACATCAAGAGAGTCTGAGAGAGTATGCGTGTGTTGAAAACTCTTCTTTTTACGATTCTACATTCTCCTTTCATGCATGTTGATGTGTTTGCATCATTAGGAATGTATGCACATTACAGAAAGTACAACAAATGAGTGTGCCCTTATACCGATATTAAGAATTTGAGTATCTACAGATACTGATATTATTCCGATACAGTCATTTACAAACTATGACGCCGTTAGCAGATTTTGGATCATATCGGATTCTATATCGGACCAAAACCGATACTGACCGATACCGATTCTCATCCCTAATTCTTAATAGTAGAAATATTCTATATTCTACATTCACAGATGTGGAAATGCATGTTTATTATATCACTGTATTTGCCGCTGTGACACCATCAATTTCTCCATTGTGGGACTAATACACACACTTTAATGCCACTGTGTGTTTACCTGGCAGATGTGTAGAGTACACGCACAGCAGCTATGTTTGAGGAGATGCTGAGCCAAAGTGTGTGCATCAGCGTGGTTAAAAAGCAGACAAAATATAGAGAAAAAAATTGCAATTCCTTACTGGACTTACTGGCTGAGTCCGTGAATCCTTTGGCAGAGTGGACGATCACATGCAAGAAGCCGTACAGGCCAGGAGTCTCCTCATCTGGAAAACACACACAAAAAGACACAAAGACAAGTTAGTCCAGTTCTGACTGTATATATGGTGATGTAAATGTGTTTAACAGTCAATCACATTCAAAGTTTGTGTACAAAAATGGTTGAAGACTACATTTTTATACCCAACATTGAGCAGGTTCATTGGGCTCCAGTCAGAAATTAATCAAGCGCAACATTCAACCACTAAAACTATTTTATCTGTCCAGGAATGCATGTAAATAATTATAATGTGACAAGCAATAATAATGTGCTTTATTCTTTTTTCCCCCTGTTTTACTGTAAAACAGTACATTTGAAAATTCATGGATTGCAAATAATTATATTTTAGCATTAAAAATATCCTTTCAGATTAAGAGCTTCTACATACTGGTGTATTAACCATTATTGGAACATAAAAAAAATATTTTGATAATTACCACTGCTGTTCATTTAGTGGCTTTGGTGGTGGTCTAATTAAGCAATATATCTACACTTAGAAATAAAAGTGCTAAGTAGAACCATATAAGGTTCTTCGGCTTGTCCTCATAGGAGAACCCTTTTGGAGGGTTCCACCAAGAACCCTTTTAAAACCCTTTATTCAGGAGATGGGTTTTAAAGGGTTCCCCGGATGGTTCTTACTGGAACCATTAGTGTTACCAAGAAGCCTTGAAAAACCCTTAATTTGGGAAAAGGGGTTTTCAGAAGCAAATGGCTCCAGGTAGAACCTCAGCCCTTGTAGAAGAACCCTTATTTCTAAGAGTGTACACACACACACATAAGCACACAAAATAATAATTATGAGTGGAGAGAACACACTATTATTACTATAAGTAATGATTATGACAATGTTGTTTCCTGGATTGTCATCCTCCTCATCATGTCTTGCCAATTTAGTGACTAATGATGATTTATTTCCTTTTTTTAAAAGATTGTAATTGACATTTATTGACAGTACAGTTGTTGACAGAAAATTGACAGCTGCCTCGGGTATTTACATGCAGGTCAATGAGTTCAGTGATCACCGACTGTAAAGTCGGACATTCTGACTCGAAACCACAGCACAGATTATTTCCTGTACTGTTTTTTGTGACACTTTAAACTGCTCTGGTGACACATTTACGGCAGCCGTAGGATTGGTTTATAATAATTGCTTTGTTTCATCTTATATGGTAAGAATATGGAGAAGCATGAGTGTATATGGCATTTGTTAGGTTTTGGTCTGCTTTGGTGAATCAGAAGCAGGTAGATCTCATTCCTTACCAACTTAGCAGCATTAAATTCTGCCATTAACTATTGTCATTCATTCAAGTTTAAGAAGAAACACTTATCTAAATGAAATGAAGACAATTCAAAAGAAAAACCGTGAATCTCCTCAAACTGAGCTGGCCACACAGAGGTGTTCAGTGGGTGGATGTTTTGTTTGGTGGCCTGATATACAGCGTGTGGAGATCCACTGCTGAGAGGAGAGTCCTTAATGTGTGTGGGTGTGTGTATTTTGTCCATAAACAACAAAGGCTCAGCTTGAAGGTGGCCTCAAAATGAAATCTGTCATTTCCATTATGATTGAACTTACACAAAACAAAAACAAAAAACTCAGGAAACAAAGATTCAAATGAGGGATACATTGAAAGAGCAAATATTCCAGGTCCTCTTTGTATATTCCTGAGAAATTCCTTTCCCAGCTGGTCTCTATTTCAGAACCCCTACTGTGTCCGTTTGTGTGTGTGTGTTTATGTTTGATTTATAATGAGGAGAGGGGGTTCAAAAGTCGTGGGGCCAGAGTTCTGATTTAACGCTGGAAAATCACCTCCGCGGAGAAAAACAACAAATCCCCCCCCCCCCCCCTAAGAAAATGTGATGGATCTCTTTCACAGCAGAGAGGTGAAGGTTTAATCAAGTTAACGGCTCAAGTTCACATCCTGATGATGTGTGCTCGAGTAGTTAACAGTTGAAACCAAACTCTTTTACTAATGACCTTTGACAGGAGGATTTTTTAACCTACACATTAAAGGACCAGTGTGTCTAAATATATGAACTATACGTATGTTTGTATGCAGTAAGTGTATAATCTACCTGTAAAGCATCTATCTATAAACGGTTCAACGCAGAACATGGTGTTACACTGAAAGTCGGTGTCTATTCACCAATACACAAGGACATATTTATTTAGCATTAGCATGCTACTTTATTGCGGCTAACTTGGCAAGCCTGTTTCCAAAGTTATGCTAGCGAGGCTACGATTAGCATTAGCGTAGGGCTAACGCAATACAAACACTGTGCAACCTCATTAAGCACAACGCACATCTTTGTAATTTCCGATTAGCATTAGCGTAGCTAACTGTTTTGTGATTGTCAGCCGCGCCACGTTCCTTATCATGCATTATCATAACTGAAAAAATCTTCTTCAGCTCCCCCTATAGGAATACATACTTCCTACGGGCACTGCACTAGTTTCTTTGAAAGGAAAACAACTTACAGTCCTGGCATATGTACTACAGCGTTCCGAGTCATTTCAGGGGGTTCTGTGTGGACGGAGATATTTCCTGAAACGATGCCTTTGTCTTTACGGGTGAACTTTTTTGATTAAATCTCGGTGTGACCGAGATAGAATTAGCCTTTTATAAGGGCCTTGCTTTACAGAGGCGGCCATCTTGTGATGAAATGTATTGGACATGTGTTTTGCGGTTTTTAAGCTAAGCCTGATGCATAAAACAAACGAAAAGAGAAGCAGCAGAGAGTGTGGAAAAGTGGTTACATCCTTATTTTGGATGCAAAGGCCACCGTAGTTTCTTGAGGTGTGCAGGTACGCACTGGACCTTTAAGTTGTCATTGAGGAGAATTTCATGCTGAGAGGATATGGAAGACGTGTATGCTGCTAATGATGCTAATACATTGTATATATATTATACAAAATGCTATGAACAGAAATAAAGGGTATTTTTTTGGGGATTAGGACTTAAAAATACATTTAAATATCCTATTTAAATACAGTATATTTTATAAAATCTGACACATCTTACAAACCCTTTCAAGCCATGTACTTCAAAAAAACTTGAAAAGTATATAATCACCTGTCCTGACTGTGGTATTTACACTGGAAAAAAACATGTGAGAACAATCATTTTTCAGCTTTGATTTCTAGTAACTGAGAAGGCCATTGTGTGTGTGTGTGTGTGTAGACTGTGCCAGTCGAGGAGATCAGAGCGACTTGGCCAGATGGCTTTAATGTCACCGGCCTCTGAAAGCCTATGCAATGCGAAGATCTGGAACAAAAGCAAACACACACACACACACACACACACTCACAGGAGCTCAGCGCATGCAGGACACACTGCATGGCACTGACTGCTATGAGCTAGATGAGAAACACATTGGAACCTCGATTCATCTCCTGCAAAGCCCCCCCCCCCCTCTCTCTCTCTCTCTCTCTTATTATGTGGCTTTATTTTGTGCTGAGAATGAAAAGAAAATGCTTTTCTGTGTGTGAGTTTAAACTCAAAACAGGGACAGAGAGGGGAAAAAAGGTTTTTTTGACTGTTTCTTACCATCTTTGTTACTGGTGACAGGGATGTTATGCACGGTTCGGAGTTTGAAACAGGAACTGGTCAGGACCTGAAGCTCGACCGAACTTAGTACACACACTTGGAGATCTGAGAAAAAAGAAACACACACAGCCAAGTGTCAAACTTTCACATTTCTGTGGGGTTTTCTTTGTACAATTCAAGGCCCCCTCCGGTGTTTACCTTTTTTCTGGAGTTTCTGGATGCTTTCCTTCCACTCTGCCCTCTCATAGTCGGAGGAGAGGAGAAACAGGTAGCTCTGGATACACAAACACATAACTGGTAAAACAAAGGTAAACCTATGATCTTGTGCTTCTTGTCCTTATTGTAGCGTTTTCCTCTGTGACATTACACAGTGCATGTCTCCCCCTAGTGGTCACAGGTCAGCGCTTCAGTTACCTTGCCATGTCTGTTGTGGATGCGGAACGGGATGGTGGGCGAGTGAGTGAGCAGCCACGACTCCTGCTCGTTCATCTTTTTCCTGAGACGCTCCACGCGGCTCTGACCCTTCGGTGCTTTCTGCACACGGAGGAAAAAACAGACAGAAAGAGTTTTAATTTGTGTTTTTAATTTACAAAAAAGATCTGGCTTAGTGTGCTAAGCAAAATAGATGTTTTTAAACCTAGAAAACGATTAATAATCGATTAATCCAATCATCCTAGCAACCTATTATTTTGAAGGGTTAATTATGTGCATAAAAATTATTAAGAGCATAATTTTTGTGCCTAATTTTCTAAATGAAATGACTTGAAATATAAGAATTTGTGGAAGGGTGAAGCATCTTTTAGTTTCAATGTGATCTTTGCAGTTGGCAGACTTCATGAAATTGTTCCTTTTTCCATTCATTTGTGTCCCTGCTACTTTTTCTCAGATTGTTTGTATCGCCTCTTATTCCTTCCTGTAACAAACTTCCTGTTTTCTCATTTTTTCCAAGGATTGACTAAAACAAACGGCTAAAACGTCATTCCTGCTGTCGTCCAGTTCTTATCCTTCCTAATTTCCAGGAAATGCTGTGGAAAAGCCTGTGAAACTGTGGGCTGTGCCACACCAGTCAGTCTTTAATCTTATTATATAATTCACAGACCTTAGTTCTGTGTAAATACTGAAGAAAAAAAACAAATACACACATCCTCTAAACCCTCAGCAGGAAGCCATGACTCAGTGCCTGGATACAATCAACTGGATCTCGCCTCCTCCGACTCTAAATACCAGCTCTGGTCACTCACTGTGTCCCGAGTGGGCGAGAGGGGAATAACAGGAACTCTCTGCTCCTGAAGGGTTGACTGTGGTCTCACCCGGGGGGAGAAGCAGGAATGACGTGTGGAAAGCATCGTTCATAACAAATGATTTAGCACTGATGGGAATCAAAAAAGATGGCTGACACACAGTAGTGACTGCCATAGTTTGAGATTATCATGGGAAGGATTTTTCTGCCCTTAGAAACTAAATTAGAGAAGCACAATGAATTGTTTACAGATTGAAATGATGCAATTAACCAATCGCAAAGGTTGTGATTTATTTGCAAATTGAGTGAAGTGTCAGAGACTGTTTACAGCAAGGCACCAATTATTCCATGTTCTAAACCAATTTATAAAATAAACAAGTTTTGAGCTTCTTAAATGTGAATATTGTCTGGTTTCTTTGCTCCGCATAACAAAGGAATCCTAAAAATTGGATCATTTTTGGTTTGTGACCCAAACTTTATTTATTAACCCAGTTACAGCTTCTGTGAAAACTGTTCTAAACCAATTTAGAACATATTATACACATGCTGAGAGCAATTGAAGTATCCTAGGGCTGAAACAATTCCTCAACTAGAAAAGCACTCGGAGAGCGCAGACCTCCGCCGTCAGCGTGTACGGATCACGCCCAAAATGTAATCACTTGTTCCTGGTCCTATTGCAGACATTTCCTGAAAATTTCATCCAAATCGGTCCGTGACTTTTTCGAGTTATGTTGGTGACTAACAGACAGACAGTTAAATTAACCATCAACTATTTTGATAATCGCTTAATCGGTCTGAGTGTTTTTTAAAGGATTAAAACAGGTTTTCAGAATAAATGTGAATATTTTATGGTTTCTTTGCTCCACATAACAAAGAAATCATGAAAACTGGACATCAGCATTTCCATGTTTTGGAAACACTGATCAATATCAACGCCAGATTATGAAAAGAATCCCTAATCTAGTAGTAGAGTAGTTCTGTAAGTAATGATCCATCACATTATAAACCAATGAGAAAAAAAGCACCTATATAAACAAAAGTGTGGGTGTCAACAACTAAAAGAACCAAAGCAGTTCCAGTAAGAAATCACTGACACGGTGGAGACTTCTATAAAAGTCTGGGTGTGTGTGGACACACAGACCAAAACTTCCTGTCTGAGTCACTTAAGTAAGTTTGTGTGTTTCTTAATCCGGTAAGACACCATGATTAACTCCTGGAAAAGTTTCAAGGACAACCTGGAAGTGGAATTTCATAGGTGTTTGTTTCGCATGAGGGATTTTTCCTTTTCTTTGTAGAAATTCTCCAACATGGAATACAGTAATAGCAGTAGACCAGCAGCTCCTGTATCTCAGAGAGCTTAAAGACAATATTTTTAACCTTAACCCTTTGGTGCAGAAGAGTGAGCAGTAAACAAACTTCACCTAGTGTATGATATGCTATGTATAATATGCTGTCCAACAACAAGATAACGTGGTAAACCCAGTCTTAAGATATCATAGACTTAAGCAGGCCTAGATAGGTGAACCCTTTGTTAAATGGCAGGAAGTCTTGATGCTGAGCATTCTGGAAAAACCTGGACTATTCCTTTTAAATCCATTCCAGTACATAATGAAGCTACAGTTACAGTCGGTCATACTGAAACAAACAAAATAAAAAAGCATTAGAGCGGATGTTTTACCTTCTCTTTCTGTATCTCGTTCTTTAAGGCTGAGATCTTGATCTTCATCTCCTCGAGCTCATGCTCGGGAAGGACCTGGATGCTGGGGCAGGAGTCCGAGTCGTCCAGAGTCTGGAAAGTCAAGTCGGCCAGGGGGATGTACCACTTGCACTCGTACTGCTGGTGACGACTGCGGGACGCACAGACGTGGGAATAAAGAACAAAAATGTTGTTTTACCTTCATTTGTTGGTGGGATTTCATTGTTTGTATTCCTGGTTGCTTAAATGTCATTTTACAGCCAGCAGGTGTGGAATGAATGTCAGTGTTTTTATTTACGTACTGGAAAAAATTTGCATTATTATTCTATTATACTTATATTCTACTACATTTCCTAGAGAAATATTGCAATATTACTTTTGATTTATTGGAATTTGATCGTGTACTTCCAACAAACAGCAACTCATGATGGTTTCAGAGAGAAAAGAAATGACTTTTTTTAAGTACAAAAGAAATGCATCAATTTTTCACACTTCTCTCTTTTTAAAACCGTTGTTTTACAGAGCACTCAATCAATTCATGTTCCCGTCACCCTTGTAAGTATAGTAGTACAACAGAAGAAAGTCTGAAGCTAAGCTTGAAAACATGTGGCAGTGAAGTCAGCGTGAATATGATTCATTCCCCCAAAAAGACAGAGCAGAGATAATGACGGGATTCAACGGCATTAAAACACCACAGTGACTTAACCCAGTGTGCATTTACTGTGTCTTTGGTTGTGTTGCCTGTAACCATAGACCATAATAGTAGGATAACAGGACTGGTTGTTACTGCAACACCATGTGCGCCACCATAAGAGAAGATGACTACAAATCACGCGGACAAAAGTTAATCGTCAGAGAGAATAAAATCCATCTTTCATTTGTAGCCTCTGCAGAGTCACAGACAAGATTTTCCTCCCGTTTCACTCACAAAGAGCTGATGTGTAAACTGAGTGACACGTGGAGAGAAAAATGTGGAACATGAAGGTGTCAATGTCCTCACCCCACAGCCGTTTTCTTCATCTTGGCACAGAGCAGCAAGTCGGTGAAGAGGAAGACGTGCCGTAACTTCCTGGAACTTTCCGACACCTCCACCAAGAAACCGTCCTTCACCAGCTGACGAGCCTGGAAAAAAACACATAGGTTAACACTTTTTCTGTTAACCGGCGTTCAGCCAACGACGGTAAAAACACTAGAACAGAACCGTGGCAACAACTGAAGGACATGAGAGTGAAAAAAAAGAAATTGTTTTTCAACTTGATCAAGGTTGAGCAGAAGAGGTAGATTGTTTGTTTAGCTCTTTTATTTTTTTCTTTAATATGGCATCTCAGGTTTCAAGACAGATAGATTCGGTTTAGTTCTAGAGGATGTTGTTGCTTTTGTCAGAAATATTGTCCTTCAAACTCTCTGATCCTTAATTATTAGACAGTATTTGAATTTGTAAATGTGGCTGCAACATAAGGACCTGTTCATCACATCTTTTACCCCAAACTGAAGACAGGACACGTGGACAATAACATTAACGTCTTTGAATCAAACCTTGATTATTCAATTAATTTATTTAAAATATATTACTAAAACCAATCATTCAGATTTAGAGGTTTCAAGCTTTCTGATTTTCTTTTCTTTGTTTTCTTTCTTAAAAGTTATTATATTCTAGTTTCATTGCTCCATTTCTCAAAAAAAACATTAAAACTGCCAAAACAAGACAACATGAACATGATCATTTCGAGGTTTGGGACACACGATCAACATATTATCGACCAAACACATATTTGATTAATCGTGAGAATGTTAGTTGCCGCTCTAAACAGCCATGAGTTGGCCTTAAAACTCATATTTGCTCATATTTAAACTTCAATAAAAACTAGGCGAGATATTGAAATGTCATTCAACTTGGTGTTCATTTGGACAAGGGATGAATGTTTCTTCCTCTGCAGTGAAACCTTCACTCACCTTTCTCCTGTAGGGCAGCCCAAGGCCAAAAGGAAAGGAATTGGTCTTGTGACCAGAGGGTCAGGGTCAAGGGCCAGGGTTTTCATAAGCTTCAGACACAGAAATGTGTCTAGTGTGTGCAAAATGAACTCATTCTAATTCTAATATGAAGGCTGCTGCATTATTTACAAGATCAACCGCAATCAGTGTCAGCTCTGCCGCTTTAACACAAGTTACAAAGGATTATCTTCAAGGTCCAGAGACGACAAGGTGTTATTTACTGGTCGGACTGCAGATGGTAGCAAACAGGTCAGGGAGATACGGTGGCCTTGGCATACCAGAACGGATATCTTTATTTATTGCTGTCATAGTACACTTCTGCTTCAAAACATGAAACACACACGCTCTGGCTGGTTTGTGGATTAAGGCTGCTGTAGAAACATGGCGGCACAAGACTGTAGCCTTCAAATGGCTTATTCTAAAGCTGTGAGAACCAAATATTTTTTTTATTTTAATGCTATGACACACTTATACAAACATCATTTTAAGTAGTATAATTAGTATATTCAATATCTGCCAATAAACACGACTTTATACCTTCAAAAAGCGAAACCTGTTTTTTCTTCTCCTTTCAGCTTCTCCCTTTAGGGGTCGCCACAGCGGATCATATATCTCTATCATGTCCTGTCCCTTGTGTCCTCTTCTGTTACACCAACTGTCCTCACGTCCTCCTTAACAACATCCATGAACCGTCTCTGTGGTTTTTTCTCTGCCCGGCAGCTGCATCTTCAACATCCTTTGTCCAATAAAAAATCACTATCCCTGCTCTGCACGTGACCGAACCATCTTCAACCTTTGACTTTTGCTGCTATTCTTCTCGTCTCCTCTCTCCTCTTCACCTCTCTTGTGCACTGTCCATCACCTCTGGACAGGTGACCCTGGGTATTTAAACTCATCCACTTTCATTACCTCTACTTGCATCTTCCTTCCAACCTTCATTCCTCTTCTCTCCAGCTCTGACCTCCACCTCTCCAGGCTCTCTTCCACCGGCCGCCTGCTCTCACTACAGATTATAATATAATCTGCAAACAACATAGTCCACAGAGACTCCTGCCTGACCTCATCGGTCGACCTGTCCATCACCATCGGAGCGGATCTCTGACATAATCCCACCTTCACCTTGAACCAAACCGTCCCTCCAACTCGCTCTCTGCTCATCAATTATCCATTCATGATACTCTATTTTTTTACTGTATCAGCTAAAAGAGAAAAAGGAGCATGTCGGGGAAAATACTACGTAAGTAAAGCATCCTACAGATATTATAGCCGCGAAGTTTAGAAGTATTAAAAACGTGCACGCTCACCTCTCCCTTGGGTGTGGTGACCGCCGTCCTACGAGGGTCAATCTCCTCATTGATGGAGGAGAGAAAGTTTTGAGATATCCTCAGAGCATCCTGCAGGAGGGGGAAGTCTGGGTGGTCCTTAGGCGTGTGCTTTAGTAAGTCCTGAAACACAGGTAACATGGGACACGTGCTCTTTTACATTCGTAACACCTTCACAAACACAAAAGGACATTGAGAGCAAAGAAGTTATCGATCGATCGATCGATCTATCCATCTATCTATCCTTAGAGCCTCCTAGATGGCAAGAATGACTTTTGCAGAAAAACACACACACCTCGGATGCAAATATTGTTGTTGTTGTCAGCTGTATGCAAACACGTTCATGTAATTAACTCTGATGCCGGTCTGCTAGCATGACTGGCACTATCTCCTTTCATAAAACAGCGTCAATAGTAGTTTCATTTAAATAATCAAACAAAAGATGCCAGGTGGACGTTTTATGGGAAGGCAAGGCAAATGTGTTAGTACTGCACATGATCGAACGCAGCGGCCTTTCGATGTGCTTTAAAGGAACACCAAAAAATGATTAGAATTAAAGGTGCATTATGTAATAAATCTAAAGCAACTGGCCATAAAATCCTCCTAATATGTCACAGAGACTCAAGAATAATGTTCATATAACAAACTGAACTCGCCAACAACAACAACAGTACAGACAAAATATTTGCAAAAATTTAAATAAATCTTTTGCAGACTGCAAATCATGTTTATGTTTTCAAATCATGTTTTGGCATGTGGCGCCACCTACCGCCGTCTACCAATCATTGCAGTCAGTAGAATCTCAGCTGCCGTTTCGTTACGTCAGAAAACGAAACCTAAAAGACCTTGCTATTTTGAATTTGTATGTAGTAACCGTTTTAGGCCACATTCTTACATATGGCACCTTTAAATTCATCTAAATTTAAAGAGAGGAAAAACACACACAAACACACAAAGAATCTAAAACAAAGCGGTTTATAGGCAGATGTCATTCAGTACTTCATTCTCATAAAAGTGAGTGGTTTTGGCAAAAAAAAACCTGATTTGAAATCGTCGTAATAAGGGTTTATATTGCAGACGGTTATTGGTTCAGTCAGAAACTACTTTCTCAATAACCTTGCAGAATTAAAAGTGGTCTAAAATCAGTTTAAAAAAAGATCGGAATGGCTGCCTCGTTATAGTGCCATATCTCGCTGTGGTTCAATTTGCATACTTCAATAACCATAGTGGCCATTTTGAGGTTAATATGTGTATTCCCTCATGTATGGGAAGATGAAGTGAACCCAGATAGTGCACTTTGTACTGTAAAAAGTTATGTCTGTCAATATTAAAACTCGTGAAACTTGTGAAAATGGCACGGGAGGAAGGAGCAGATGGCAGAGTGAATTAATTTCTCTAATGCATAACACCAGTAAAACTTTCATTTCCATTCTAACTGTCATTTCTAAAGAGTCGACTGTATCATGTTTGATTTGGGACATAATACTGTCGTAATTAGACACTCAGTATACTGTGAACACTGTGTATGACGTGAATGGACGTGTTTAAAGCCGATGTATTCTTGTGTTGTACTGAGAACATTAAAAATATTGTATAAAGTACTAAATATGTAAATATTTGGTGATGGGATAAAGTAGTCGTATCAGGAGTCAGAAGTTCTGCCTACTCCTTTTCATGTGACGAGATCTATCCATCTGTATCTTTAAAAATACTGATGTATCCAAGTTTAAATGCAGTATCTGTTTATTTACATATGAGTGTATATAGAGCATCCGTGTTATGGGTAATTAAAGGGTCGGTTCCTCAAAGTCCACACACAAAAAAAGCGTATTATTGAGTGTAAAAGCGTCATACTTACATGAAGGACCAGGGTGCTTCTGGTGACGCGGTCAATTGGCTTGTAAAGAAGAGCTGTGAGGAGAGAAGAAGAAGTGCAGGGATGTGATTCAGTGTTGCACACACACACACACACACACACACACACACACGCATTCAGGAGGTCACGGTTCCACTTGCATGTACAAGAACGAACGCTCACACTCAGCCCACACTCGGCTAAACACGGCAATTACAGTCCGACTGATGATTATTCTTAGGTTGACATTCAGCTTAATGACAGCAAGCTTCCGCGCTGCTGAGCTGTCCTTTAGTGAGACATGGAGTTGGCACCCAAACGTGCACTAACCTATGATGCTGTAGCTTTCATGCGGGGATGAACAGAGAATCAGTGCATTTTAGGTAATTGCTGTTCCCAAGCTGGACCTATATAGTACAGTATCATATGTGTTGTCCTTTGTCAATCTTAAAGGTGCATTATGTAATAGATCTAAAGCATAAAAAGCCATAAAATCCTCCTAATATGTCACAGAGATTCAGGAATAATGTTCATATAACATACTGAGCTCACCAACAACAACAGTACAGACAAAATATTTGCATTATAAAAAATATTTTTGCGGACTGCAAATCATGTTTTTTTCATGTTTTGGCATGTGGCGCCACCTACCGCCGTC